>NC_036873.1:7940621-7950507 GCF_002910315.2 Salvelinus sp. IW2-2015 | reverse complement strand
AACACAGTGTTTATTAGAACACAGTGTTTATTAGAACACAGTGTTTAATAGAACAAGTGTTTAATAGAACACAGTGTTTTATTAAAACACAGTGTTTATTAGAACACAGTGTTTATTAGAACACAGTGTTTAATAGAACACGTGTTTAATAGAAACAGTGTTTAATAGAACACAGTGTTTAATAGAACACACTGTTTATTAGAACACAGTCTTTATTAGAACACTTTTTCTCCTAATACAAACGCAGATGCACTCTCACACTCACTCACACACACTCACTCACACACTCACATCAGATAATGACCTGCCAAAATACACATACACACTGGTCCATACAGCCCTCAGTCGGAATGAGAGTTTCAGTTGTGGATAAGAGGTGCCAGCAGGTTGCAGAACGCATGATGTGAGCTCGCCTACACACAGACACACACTCAGCAGCCACTGAGAGAAAGAGAGAGAGGAGGGAGAAGGAGAGAGAGAGAGACAGCGAGATAGTAGAAAGGAGAGGGAGAGAGCGACAGAGAGAGGGACAGAGGGGACTTGTGTCTGGGCAGTGGCAGATGCAGACACACTAAAGGGGCTGGTTAGTTAAGCAGGCAGCAGCAGTGGCTATTTACTGGGCCCTCCAACTACCACATAAAGAGAAACTCCCCCTGCAAGAACAACAGTGGGGGGAAGGAGGGAGAGTGGTGGAAGAAGGTTAATATTTATTGTCATGACAATAAATATMAACCTTCTTGTCCTGGAGGCAGAACCAAGCGATTTCCTCTTAGATACGCCAGCTGTAAAGTTGAAATTGGCTATATTGCTAAAATTCCTGAAAACAAAACTGCTTTTTRYTCTTAATTTAAGGTTAGTTAGGCAGTGTGGTTCAGGTTAAGGTTAGGGTTATGTTTAAAATCAGATTGGATGACTTTGTGGCTGTGCCAGCTAGTGACCACTCTGCAGAGCTGCCTCCAGAACAAGACTCATGACAAAAACCGCTAACCTGCCGTACATGGGAGAGGAAAAAGGAACGGTTGCATCACAAGAATAATAACTTGTTTACACAATATAACCTTGAACACAGTGACATTTGGGATGATATTTGTTGGAGGAAATATGTAAAAATTGCAGCACATCTTATAACAACAACAAGTAGCTGTTTAAATAACAGAATTGGCATACAGAGGCATTTGGCTCAATGTTTGTTGAGGTTGGTGGATTTGAAAATGATTAAGGTTGGGCATTGGACTCTTTCTCTTACATACACACACAGGCAAACCAATTTATGCAAAACATCACAGCACAATTGAAACTATATGTCACTTGGAAACCAAAACGAGGGTGGTCTATAGTGATTGGTGGGATGGGCTAAGAGTGGCTGAGGGGTGGGATTAAAGAGCTTATGTTTGGGAATGTGTTATTGTTCTGTGATGTAAAATGTGTAGGCAAAATGAATATGTCAAATGTCTATGTAAAATGTATGTATATATGTAGCAGAAAAGCTGTAAAAAAACAAACAAGATATGTGTCCCTTTTTTAAATGTACACAGGCAAACTATACATTCACATGCACACCTAACAACAAGCATAACCTATTGAAAATACAGAATTGGCAGACGTGCATTTGGGACAAAATTTGTTCAGGTTGTTCTGTGGATTTGAAAATACCGAAGTCGGCCYTTGTTTCAGTTTCAGCTTCAGTTTCAAGTTTAATGAGTGGTGTGTACAGGATACGCACCGTATCCACCGTCCAAAGAAACGCTGACTTCTCAACAATGCAACAGCGATGGGAAATAATTAAAGATAAGAATATGAACATAAAGTCAATGGCTCAGTGAGGAACCGGCAAGACGCACACCCTCTTCAGCGCCACCGTCTTAATGACCGGCGGGGAAAAAGAGACAATGAACAAATGTAACAATGCATTGGAACGTAGTGATTCATTTTCCTAGCTAGGAGGTGTCCTTTGGTCTTCTGTTTGTGTATCCTTCCTCCTTCAAGCAGTATTACCCACCACAACACACTCACACACTCTCCCTCCACCTTAATTAGACATCCTCAAGATCTTCAATTACACTGTCAGAGGCAGGGGGAGCAAAGGCACAGTGTCGAGATTGACTTCTAACAGCATATTGTTTTTCAGGACCGCGATATAACCCATCTCAGGGTACTTGGAAACCCTCTGCAGTATTCTAAGGTGACGACAAAGGGCCATGGAAAATATACGCAATTCTTTTCCAAGGTTAATGCAACACTGAGGGGGTTTACTAGTACACGTCACACACGTCACACACACATCCCACGCACACACACAAACACACAGCAACACTGAGGGGGCATAAAAACGAGGAGCGTTATGTCACCCCTTCTGACTGCTTTACAACAAACTTACTCGCCATCGCCGGTAGCTGTAAACTACCTTGGACTCCTTGGTCTCCATCTCTCATGATGGCTTTGATGCAAAATTCGTACACGCCCGCCCGCCCGCCGACCCAACACACACACACACACACACACACACACACACACACACACACACACACACACACACACACACACACACACACACACACACACACACACACACACACACACACACACACACACACACACACAACCCTCCTGTTTCATATGTTTGACAGACTGCAGTTATGACCCAAGCAGCTGTGTGGGAGGAGCGCTCAGCAGATGGAGCATATCGAAACAACAATTCATTAGTCCACCACTAACAGATACCCATATCAAAGAGCTAATCYTCTCATAATACTGGGAACAAAGCTTGTTTTTGCTTGCGAGAGATGGTTTTGGGAAGCCTGGGGGATCCAGAATGAACACTACGTTCTGGATCCACCAGGCCTGGGAAGTCAAGCCTCGGAATCTATTTATTTGAGCATTTTTTGGGGTTTAACCAAYCCTTAAAACACTCATGTGGCTGAARCAGCCAATAGCTTKWWWWWWWWWWWWMTAYGWASYAWKAWTWWTTWRTRASWRYMWRMWTRRAWWRYWKWSRRYKKWSWYWCRSWKKCWWWCRRTRSMWMGMWGSMTMSWWWMTKAMMAWGGAWSGYAKGYAAYGAYKYGATTTCTATTCATCCAAACATCAGCAATGAGTGACCTTGCCCTTCATTAAAGAGATTTATAAACCACTGAARACATTCATAACATGCAGAACTTTGCATAACTCCCATCAGAGAATATTATCTCTAAGTGTAGCCCAAGCCTATTAACTTTCATCACACGTAAACATCAAGAGGGCAAAAAACGACAAACCGGGTAAAAGCTATACGTAAACACATTATATACGAAAACACATTWTCAGCATTGTAGAGTACAGTATATGCTGGGAGTCGGAAAGCAAGTGCAGGCGGTGAGTTTAATAATAAATCGATCATAGAACAAGAAACAGAAGTAAAATATAGACATGAAACACACAGTCGGAGACAGAGTCAATAACGCCTGAGGAAAGAACCAAGGGGAGTGACAGATATAGAGAAGGTAATCAGGAAGGTGATGGAGTCCAGGTGAGTGTCATGAGGCACAGGTGCACGTAACAATGGTGGCAGGTGTGCATAATACTCTGGCAACGTCGAGTGCTGGAGACGTGACAGTACCCCCTCTCTGACGCGCGGCTCCAGCCGCAGCACGAGGCCGGCCAGAGGGACGGTCCCGAGGACCAGGAACGGGCCTGTCGCTTCTTTTTTTATTTGATTTATTTCACCTTTATTTAACCAGGGAGGCTAGTTGAGAACAAGTTCTCATTTGCAACTGCGACCTGGCCAAGATAAAAACAAAGCAGTTCGACACATACAACAACACAGAGTTACACATGGAATAAACAAACATACAATCAATAATACAGTAGAAAAATCTACATACAGCATGTGGCAAATGAGTAGGTATCAAGAGAGGCAGAGGGCATAATAGGGCCATGGGCGAAGTATTACATTAGCTAGAACACTGGAATGGTAGGATGTGCAGAAGATGAATGTGCAAGTAGAGAGTGGAGTGAAGGAGTGCTAAAGAAAGATAAATAATACAGTGTATGGGGATGGGTAGATTGGATGGGCTACATACAGATGAGCGATGTACAGTGCAGTGATCTGTGAGCTGCTCTGACAGCTGGTGCTTAAAGCTAGGTGAGTGCAGTCTTTGCAATAGAAAAAGAGGTAAAATAGAACTGTTTTGGCCATAACGAGACCATTGTTGTGTTATTGTTGCTCAGCAAAGAACTGGGCAAGAGACACTTTTGTCTGACAAGTCCTGGGAATGAACAACCATCCCACCGTCGAAGGTCATCACAGGGTGGCAGCATCATGTTTGGGGCGCGGGTGAGTTGCTGCAGGGAGAGGAGACTGTGGCCAGTCGAAATTCACAACCAAATAATATGGGAGACAATTTTATGAGGGGAGGACGTTGTGAGAGAGAGATGTGAGGGTGGATGTCGCAGGGATGGGTAATGGATTGAAGCAACATATTCAAAGACAATAGTCAGGAAGTTCACAAGCGTGGTGGTCGGCAAATGGGTCTTTCCAAAATGGGACCATGCATTAAGCAGCCCCAAGTGATATACTTCGCAGGAAGTTGGTGTGTGCAAATAGTGGCTTTAGTGACAGAACCAAAGTAGTGAAAGCGGTAGGAATATGGGGGGAATTGCCGGGGCATCAACAAAGCGCCACTTGTAGACGCTCAATTCCAATCAGGAGAACAGAGTTGGGCTGATTGTGTGTCAGAACGGGAAGAAGTGATAATAAGCATGGTGCGCAGCGAGAAAGCGCCGAACAAACGGTGGCACCTCACGCACGCTTAACACCAAGGAGACGTCCAATTGTCAGGAGAGAATGGGCTCAAAATCACACCAACTTATTGTAGGGGGAAGCTTGTGGTATATGCGCTGAGGCCTGAGAATGGATGGAGGCTGATTGAACCCAAGTAAAAATTTGTAAAGGCAAGCGAGGCTAGCAATACTAATTGGCATGGAGGGCTATTTGGTTAAAATGATCCTGTAAGGGAGGGCATTCTGACCCGAAGTGACGTGCAGGGAAAGTAAAAGCTTGAAAATAGGAGTTCACTACTACGATGGATGACAGTTCACATTTTTAAATTAAAGTGAGGTGAATCCTAACTGACCTATTAGAAGGGAATCCTTTACTAGGAATTAAATGTCAGGAATTGTGAAAAACAGTTTAAATGTATTTGGCTAAGGTTGTATTGAACTTCCGACTAAAACTGTATACACTGTTCTGAAGGGCCAAAGTGTCCTGCAGACACCACTGAAGCAAGGGCCCACTACGCAAGGGGCACCACAAGAAGCGGCACCATGAAGACAAGGAGCTCTCCAAACAGGTTCAGGGACAACAGGAGAAAGTACAGATCAGGGTTGGGTTATAAAAAAATTCAGAACTTTGAACAGGGCGGCACAAAGCACCTATTTAAAATTCACACCTTATTTAAAAATATTTTTTGGAAGCAGGAATATGGCACGCGAGGATCAAGAACCTGCTCACAGGGGCCGCCCAGCCAAGAGAATCATGGACCAGGCATTTGGAGGTGTGGCATGCTAAAGTACGACTGAAGGAAAACGCGAGAAGACGTATCTGCTTATGTAGGCAGAGAAAACCGGAGAAGAGGAGCTGTAAAGCTCCACAACCAAATTCTTGAATAAAAATAAATTAGCGTGATGAGGTATGGGGAAGTAAGGCTGTTTCCTCATAGGACCACACTCCACAAGATGCTGGGCTATTAGTGGATGGAGCATTAGGCCAGAAAAAGCCATATGCTTGTTTAAATAACAAGATCTAATAAGCAAACACCGGTCAGTTAGTGCTCTCCTTGAGCTCACTAAAATGGCTATTGGTGGAGACTGGCCTTAGAAATCATATGGCAGAAGTACTCTGGTATAGATGATGACTGAAAATTGAGACCATTTGTGCCCATCACGAGCATGGAAACACGCTATTGCTTCTACGCAACCAAAAAATAAAAACCCCCTAGTTTCACCCTCCCCCCTTATACCCACCCGGCGTAAAACAAGCAAGACGAGTGTTTTTTCCACGCTGGCAGGAAAGAAGGGAAACTGGTCAGGAATAGTTGAACGGGGAATGGGGCAAATACAGGGAAATTCTTGAGGAAACCTGTTACAGTCTTCCAGAAACTTTGAGACTTGGGGGTACCAAGAGTGGCGTTCACCTTCAGCAGGACAGAGGGACCTAGAATACAGCTGCTAAAGCAACAGCTTGAGTGGTGATTATATGTGCGGGAAGAACATTTAAATGTTTGGAATGCTAGTCAAAGCCCTTGAAGACCTCAATTGAGAATCTAGAAGTACGCTGATCTTAGACTGCGTACACCAGGCGGATCACCCATCCAATCTTGAATGGAGCTAGGAGCAGTTTTGCCATGAAGGACAATTGGTACAGGAAGACAATCTCTGTTGGCTAGGGATGTGCCAGCAGTGAGAGAGCCACATTAGCCGACCAAAGGAGAGACATTGTGACGCAGCTGTAATTGCTGCAAAATGGATTGGGCATTCTTACGAGGAAGGCTCATAAGCTTGGAATGGGATCTTGAGGGGTGGTGAAGGCTGAAGTAGTTATGCAGCTCAGGGCTCATCTGTGTGTCTCTAATAGGCTCTATATGGTGGGTCCTACACACGCTAACCAAAAAATTTTAGCATCTTTCAAACGCTGGATAGGATCATGGTTTTGTGCTCGGAAATCCCCCGTGCAGATATAATGATTTTAATCAGGTTGTAGTGGCAACAGATGAGAGATATGCGAAAAATGGCCGAAAGGGGACGAATACTTTTGCAAGCCAAGTAAAGGGCATCGTCAAACTCCAGGTAAGGCCAAAAGCAACTAGATTCTGATTTCAAATACATCATAGTATATGCCGAGGTGACGTCCCATTATATATTACTCAATCCAAGGCTCATATAAGAGCTTCAATACTAATGCCACATCTGTGCGCTCCCAGGATGTATATTGGAAGCGCGAGAGCAGAATCAATCTGCCACCTCCCATTTTTTGGTGCATGCACATACCTTCCCTATAATATGTCGCTAGCTATCTCAATTTTAGACAAAAGCGGCCTTAGGATGGGCCCCTGGTTAAATATAGTACACTATATATAGGAACACCAGGGATGCCAATTGATTTGGGCACGCAGCCATAGCCCACCGCAGTCAGCCCACGTAATGCGCTTATGTGACATTTATTACAGCGCATCAAGGGAAATACGTTGATTTACACACAGAATTGGCTGTGCGCCCATAGAGACGTGCATGAGTCTCGTTGAAACCCCTCCTTCTCTAATACCGAATCCCAAATCGAGTAGAGTTTGGTGAACCAAGCGAGGCAATCATTTGAGAAACCAAGGTGGTTGAGTCTGCCAATAAGAATGTTGTGATAGCAGAGTCGAAAGCTTAGCCAGCGTCGATGAATAGGCTGACAGTATTGTTCTTATCGATGGGTGGTATGATATCGTTTAGGGACTTGAGCTGGCTCAGGTGCACCATGACCAGTCTCTGAACCAGATTGCATAGCGGAGAAGTTACGGTGAGATTCGAAATGGTCGGTGATCTGTTTTCAACTTGGCTTTCAAAGACATTAGAAGAGGGCAGGGTAGAATGAATATAGGTCTGAGCAGTTTGGGTCTAGAGTGTCTCCCCTTTGAAGAGGGGATGCTCGCGGCAGCTTTCCAATCTTGGGCAATCTCAGACGATACAAAGAGAGGTTGAACAGGCTGGTAATAGGGTTGCAACAATTTGGCAGATAATTTTAGAAAGAGAGGGTCCGAATTGTCTAGCCGCGGCTGATTTGTAGGGGTCCAGCTTTTGCGAAGCTCTTTCAGAACATCAGCTATCTGGATTGGGCTGAAGGAGAAGTGGAGGGAGGTTTGGGGCGAGTTGGCTGTGTGAGCGGGCAGGGCTTTACGCAGGTGGGGTGCCTGTGGAAGAGCATGGCCGCGTGATAAAAAATGCTTATGGAATTTTCAATAACTGTGAGATTTATTCGGTAGTTGACAGTGTTTCTAGAACTAGAGCAGTGGGCAGCTGGGAGGAGGTGCTCTTATTCTCCATGGACTTTACAGTGTCCCAGAACTTTTTGAGTTTGTACTACAGGATGCAAATTTCTGTTTGAAAAAGCTAGCCTTTGCTTTCCTAACTGCCTGTGTATATTGGTTCCTAACTTCCCTGAAAAGTTGCATATCACGGGGGCTATTCGATGCTAATGCAGAATGCTACAGGATGTTTTTGTGCTGGTCACGGCCAGACAAGTCTGGAGTGAACCAAGGGCTATATCTATTCCTGGTTCTATATTTTTTGAATGGAGCATGCTTATTTAAGATGGTGAGGAAGGCACTTTTAAAGAATAACCAGGCATTCACTACTGACGGGATGAGGTCAATGTCATTCCAGGATACCCCGGCCAGGTCGATTAGAAAGGCTGAAGTGTTTTAGGGAGCGTTTGACAGTGATGAGGGGTGGTCGTTTGACTGCAGACCCATTACGGATGCAGGCAATGAGGCAGTGTTCGATGAGATCTTGGTTGAAAACAGCAGAGGTGTATTTGGAGGGCGAGTTAGTTAGGATGATATCTATGAGGGTTCCCGTGTTTACGGATATGGGGTTGTACCTGGTAGGTTCATTGATAATTTGTGTGAGATTGAGGGCATCAAGCTTAGATTGTAGGATGGCCGGGGTGTTAATTTTAAGCATGTCCCAGTTTAGGTCACCTAGCAGCACGAGCTCAGAAGATAGATGGGGGGCAATCAATTCACATATGGTGTCCAGGGCACATCTGGGGGCTGAGGGGGGTCTATAGCAAGCGGCAACGGTGAGAGACTTGTTTCTGGAAAGGTAAATTTTTAGATGTAGAAGCTCGAATTGTTTTGGTACAGACCTGGATAGTAAGACAGAACTCTGCCGGCTATCTCTGCAGTAGATTGCACCACCGCCCCTTTTGGCAGTTTCTAATGTTAACATGCATGAAACCAAGGCTTTTACGGTTACGGAAGTCAACAAATGAGAGCACCTGTGGAGTAGGAGTGGAGCTAGGCACTGCAGATCCTGGATTAACCTCTACATCAACAGAGGAGCAGAGGAGAAGTAGGATAAGGGTACGGCTAAAGGCTATAAGAACTGGCCGTCTAGCACGTTCGGAACAGAGAGTAAAGGGAGCAGGTTTCTGGGCACGATAGCATAGATTCAAGGCATAATGTACAGACAAAGGAATGGTAGGATGTGAGTACATTGGAGGTAAACCTAGTCATTGAGTAATGATGAGAGAGATATAGTCTCTAGAAACGTTTAAACCAGGTTATGTCGTCGCATATGTGGGAAGTGGAACAACATGGCTGGTTAAGGCATATTGAGCAGGGCTAGAGGCTCTACAGTGAAATAAGACAGTAATCATTAACCAGGACAGTAATGGACAAGGCATTTTGATATTAGGGAGAGGCATGCGTAGCCAAGTGATCGTATGGGTCCAGTGAGTGGTTGGGCTGACTGGGGACACGGCGATTCAGCCAGTTAGCAGGCCAGGGCTAGCAAGCTAGCAGTTAGCAGGCCGGGGCTAGCAAGCCAGCATAAGGGCCTTAGAGGGACGTCTCGATGGGGGAAAGGTCTGTTTTTGCCTCCTCGTGCGGTGACGTCGATAGACCAGTCGTGGAATTAGTAGGGTTCCAAGTAGCAGAGGGGTCCAAGTCCAATTGGCAAAATGGGTATAGTGGTCCAAGAGAACTGGCCGATGGTTCAGCTAACAGTCCAATATGCTCTAGATAGCTAGCAGGCCGCGGTTAACAGAATGGGCCTTCAGGGGACGTCGCGTCTGAGGGGCTTGTTGGGATCCTCGGGCAGATTATGTCGGTATTCCAGTCGTGAAGGATCGGCGGGGTTCCGTGCCCC
>NC_036873.1:7933539-7935405 GCF_002910315.2 Salvelinus sp. IW2-2015 | reverse complement strand
AGATGGGTCTAGCATGGGCTGGCTCCAGGCTAGTTGGTGCTAGCTCCGGGACGGAAACATTACCCAGGAGTAGTCAACCCGGGTTGCGGTTAGGTATCTGTGGTGATCCAGATGAAAAGGTGCAGAGTTTGTGGTAGGAATTCGGGGATATGGAGAGAAAAATAGGTCCGGTATGCTCTGGTTTGAAGCGCGTTGTACAAACTGGCGAGAGCTTTCCGAGCTAAAGGTTAGCCGATGACCGCTAGCAGTGGTTAGCTGACTGATAGCTGATAGCTGGTAGCTAGTTAGCTAGCTAGCTTCAGTTGAGGGATTCCAATTTGGAGGTAAATAGAAATACCTTAGAAAAAAACCCAGATCCACACCACATTGGGTGAGGCGGGTTGCAGGAGAGTAATTTGAAGTTGAGGTTTAGGAAAAATATTTTAAAAGATTGCAAAGAAAATATATAAAAGATATATACATGGGACGAGACAAGACAAAGACAAAGACATTTGACTGCTACGCCATCTTAAAATTATGGTGAGGCGCGGGAACCTGTCTACCCAGCTGAGGCGTGGGGACCTGTAGAGCCAGCTGAGGTGCGGGAACCTGTACATTCAGCTGAGGTGCGGGAACCTGTAGAGCCGGCTGAGGCGTGCGAACCTGTACATTCAGCTGAGGTGCGGGAACCTGTAGAGCCGGCTGAGGTGTGGGAACCTGTAGAGCCAGCTGAAGTGCGGAAACCTGTAGAGTCAGCTGAGGTGTGGGAACCTGTAGAGCCAGCTGAAGTGCGGGAACCTGTAGAGTCAGCTGAGGCGTGGATGCCTGACGAGCCGGCTGAGGCGCAGGAGCCTGACAACCCGAAGGCACTTTCTGATGGCACTGTATATATTTTTTCTCAGAAAAGGTAGAAAGCAATATCACATCCAGTGATCTAATAATGATTTTTTCCCCCATAAATTATATATGGTGATACGCACACACACACGCACACACACACACACAACCACCACCACCACCCCTCTGTGACTTCCCCCTGACCCTCTGAATGTCAACACTGCTGCACACACACACACTGCCACCCCCCTGCTCATCTGCCACTATATTGACAGGGTGCAGGACACTGTATACTGTGAAAATTTTCATTTGAACATTGATCTCGGTCTCGCTCCCTAGTAAGCGGACTGAGGAGATTACTGTGATTTACTGTGTGAGATAGTACTGTGTGTCCCCTATCTGATTGTGGACGTCTAGACTATTGCCGTCATAACTGGTAACTTACTGGAATGGAATTGAGACACCGAATGATCAGAAATTTGGAGAGGATGAGAAAAAAAAACTGGATTTAGCTGGAAGCCATGAGCCATCATTCGTTTTGATAGAAGATGTCTGAATGTGTTTTTAAATTACATGAGTGATTGTCGAGTGGGAGTTCGAGAAAGGAGATTTGGTGATTATGGTTTAATTTTGTGTTTTTAAATTACATGAGTGATTGTCGAGTGGGAGTTCGAGAAAGGAGATTTGGTGATTATGGTTTAATTTCCCCTCACAGCTGTATGGAAAAAACGTATGCACCACACATTTAAAACACACACACGCATTTGCACACACACACACACACACACACACACACACACACACACACACACACACACACACACACACACACACACACACACACACACACACACACCAACCACACACCACACACCCACACACACACACGGCATCTCTCTTGGCCCTAGTTACACTGTGTCTAATTCCAGTTGATTGTGGACGGGTCCAGTTTACAGAGAGGAAATCTCCCACTTCTCACTCTGGGTTCACCTCCTGCGCACCTGTGAAATTCTAGTATTTCCTTTCAAATCTGAAATATTCATTTACACG
>NC_036873.1:7904739-7933514 GCF_002910315.2 Salvelinus sp. IW2-2015 | reverse complement strand
TTAAGCTGGGGGATCGCGAAAGCAAGTGGCAGGCGAGGGAGTTTAATAATAAATTCGATCATAGAACAAAGAAACAAATAAAAATAAGACAGGAAACACACAGTCGAGAACAGAGTTCAATAACGCCTGAGGACGAAGAAAAACCAAAGGGGATGACAAAATAGAAAGGTAATCAGGAAAGTGAATGATCCAAGTGGAGTATTCATGACATACAGGGCACGAAGCAATGCATGGCATAAACTCTGCAAACGTCGAGGCTGGAACGTACAGTACCCCCTCTCTGACGCGCGCTCCAGCCGCCAGCACAGATGCCCGCCAGAGGACGGGTCCGAGACCAGCGAACGGCCTGGTCCTTCTTTTTTATTTGAATTATTTTCACCTTTATTTGAACCAGATAGCCAGTTGAGAACAAGTTCATTGCACTTCCGACCTGCCAAGATAAGCTGCAAAGCAGTTCACCACAAAAACAAAACAAGTTACACATGAAATAAACAAACAAACAATCAATAATACAGTCGAAAACTACATACAGCATTGCAACATGAAATTATAGGATTAAGAGAGCAAGCAAAAAAGCCATAGTTGGCGGAAGTCAAATACCAATATAGCAAAAACACTCTGGCAATGTAGGATGGTGCAGGAAGAGGAAAATGTTTGCAAATAGAATCAAAAACTTGGTCGACAAAGTGAAGGCAAGATAAATAAATACAGTATAGGATGAGTAATGGGATGGCACATACAATGAGCTATAACAGGTGCAGTTAATCTGTTGAAGCTGCTCTGACCACTGGGTGCTTAAACTAGTAGAGAGAGTAAAGACGTCCTCCAGCTTCAGAGATTTTTGCCAGTCATTCCAGTCATTGCCAACAGAAAACTGGAAGGAAAGCCCAAACGGGAAAAAAGAATTGCTTTAGAGTACCAGTAAATAATATACCTGTGGACCGCTCAGGTTGGGTGCTGCTATGTGACCAATGAGCGAGATAAGCGGGGAATTTTACCTCGCGACCTTTGTAGATGACCTGAAGAACCCCAGTGAGTTGTGGGACGACGATAAGTAAGCCTAGGCCACCAATGAGAGGCATACAGGTCGCAGTGCTGTGCATAATATATGGGCATGGTAAATGAACATCGCCTAACATCGAGACTGGTAGATGAGTCAGTTTTACGAGGGTAGGGGGTTTGATATAGCATGAGTGAAGGATCTTTGTTGCGATTGCGAAATAGGAAGCCATTCAATTTAATTTTTGATGTAGATGGTTTAAATTAGTCTGAAGAGAGTTTACAGTTCTAAACCAGACACCTAGTATTTGAGTAGTGTCCACATATTCTTAAGTCAACCGCAGTTCCAGAGTAGTTGATGCTGGATATCCGAGGCCAGTTCCGGCAAGCCGATCGGTAAGACATGCATTAATTTTTTACTTGCATTTAAGAGCATGGGACCATGGACGGAGATTGATATGGCATGAAGCTCATCTGAAGAGAGAGTTAACCACAGTGTCCAAAAGAGGGCCCAGCCTATACAGATGGTGTCGTCTGCCGAGACGTGGATCAAAAGAATCACCAGACGAGAGAGCGACATCATGAATATACAGAGAAATGAAAAAAAAGTCATACCGAGGTTAGAAATGAGCCCCGTATGGCACCCCCATAGAGACTCCAGAAGTCCCGCGACAACAGGGCCCTCCATTTGACATACTAACTCTATCGGAGAAAGTATGTTGTGTGAACCAAGCGAACGGCAATCATTTGGAAAAAGAAACCAAGGCTTGTTTGAGTTCTGCCAATAAGAATTGTGAAAACAGAGTACGGGAAAAAGGGCCTTAGCCAGGTCAATGAATACACTGGACAATATTTGGGGATGTCTCTTATCGATGGCCGTCTTATTATATGTTTAGCACCTTGAGCGTGGCTAATGTGCACCCCATGACCAGCTCGGAAACCAATCATAGCGGAGAAGTCTTAGGGCTGAGGGATTTCGAAAATCGTCCGATAGATCTGTTGTGAACTTGGCTTTTCAAACACCTTAAGAAAGCAGAGGCTTATAAATAAAATAAGTCTACCGGAGCAGTTTGGTCTAGAGGTTCTCCCCCTTGAAGCAAGGGATGACCTGCGGCAGCTATCCAAATCTATGGAAATCTCAGACGATACAAAGAGAGTTGAACAGGCGCGGTGCTGTAATCATTGCAACAATTTCGCAGATCATTTCAAAAGAAGGTCCAATTGTCTACGCCCGGCTATTTGTAGGCGGGTCCAGAATTTCAGCTCTTCAGAACATCAGCTACTGCATTGGCCTTGAAGACAGCGGAAGTTTGCGAAGTTGCCATTGGCGAGCCAGTGTCCACCACCCTGCCTTACTACTTTTTTTCATTATTTATTTTAGAGTCAGGGTGTGAATGGGAAGTTATGTGTTTTGGGTTTCTAGGTTTGTAGAGTAATGGGGAAATTCTTCTACGGTTGTAGTCGAGCGCCTATTGTTCTCAATTAGAGACAGCTTGGTTTATGTCATCTAAATTGGAGCCATATTTAAGCAGCCTGGACATCAGTTTTGTGGCTTAGTCTATTGTTCTAGTCATGCATGCACTAGTTTTTCAAGCTTTCACTCTCGTGTGTTTGTTTCATTTCTCTTATAAGTAAAAAAGAAAGATCTGTATTTTGCACACGCTGCCGCCTAGCTCATCTCTCTCTCCTAGAGACGATCGTGAAGAATTTTACCACCAATCTGAGACCAACGGCGTGTCAACCACAGGACCCACCACCGACACAGGATTCTCATTGGAACAGGGAGGAGATACTGGATGTAAGACCTTGGCACAACGGAAGAATATCGCCTCCCTCGTGAAGAGCTGGAGGCAGCCTAAAGCCTGAAGGGGGACATATAGAGACACGAAGAACTGGAATCCCCGTGAGTTACAAACCCAAAAAATTCTTGGGGCCTCTTAACCGGAGCTGACGAAGTCAGTAGAGACCTTTTTGCCGCCTACTCCTGACTTACCGTTTGGAGAACGCCGAGTACGGCAGACACCGTGTACGCAGTAGAGCGCATGATGTTCCCTTACGCCGTGCAACCATAGCCCGGTCTCGGCTACATTTCCAGCTCCACGTATCGGCCGGGCCTAAATTGAGCGTTGAGCCGAGGTTCCATGAAGCCGGCCCCAACACGCATCTGCGCCACCAGTGCCGTCTCCTCGGGCCGCTACATGGCCCACCAGCCTTACGAGAATTATGTCGTCCCCGGTTCGCCTACATAGCCCGCGTGACTGCAGGCGTTTGGGTATTCCACCTCCCCCACTGATCGGGGCACGGGAGCAACAACCAACGTAAGTTTGACATGCTCAAGTCCTCAAGGAGCCATTACGCTGCACGTCCATATTCCGCGCCATCCTCCCCGCTCCACCCAGTACACACCAGTGCCCTAACACGCAAGCCACCAATCCTGTGCGCTCAGAGCCCTCTGTGCCTCCTCCACCACCTAAGCTCGATGCGATGCGTTGTCTCCACCCTTTAACCACCAGTGCCAAACACCACGCACCAAGCCTCCTGTGTGTCCCCAGGGGATACACTGTGCCGTGGCGGCTGTTCTGCTCCCCGCACTAGCCCTGAGATGCGTCTCCTCAAGCCCGTACCACCACTTCCGCAAAAACCACGCATCTAGCCAATGTGCGTCCCAGGCTCCAGCATCCCGCATTCCGTTCTCCCCGCCACTAAGCCTGAAGGTGCAGTGTCCTCTAGGCCCGTACCTCCAGTTCCCGGCACCACGCACCAGCCTACAGTGCGTCTCACCGCCAAGTCTGCCGGTCTGCCCAACCGCGCTAACTCCCGTTTCTGTCCAACGGTCGCCTGAACGCCCTTCTGCCCAACCGAGCCGCTTGCCTGAACTGCCCGTGCTGCCCAACAAGCCCTGAATCTCCCGTCATGCTCCCAACGGCGCCTGTAACTGCCCGTCTGCCAACCAACGCCCGTCTGAACTGTCCGTCTCCCATGGTAGTCTTCAAAGCGCCCGGGTCATGTACTGAGCTGCAAAAGCCGCCGTCTGCCATGAGCCTTCAGAGCCGAATCTGCCAGACAGGAGCAGCAGAGCCTTCCGCCAGAACAGGAGCAGCCAACCTCTGCACAGACCAGATCAGCCAGAGCCTTCCGCAGACAGGATTCAGCCAGAGCCTTCCGACCAGACAGGACAGCCAGACCTTCCGCCAGACAGATCAGCCAGAGCCTTCCGCCAGACAGGAATCAACCCAGAGCCTTCCGCCAGACAGGATCAGCCAGAGCCTTCCGCAACCACTGAGCAGCCAGATCCGTCAAGCCAGCCATGAGCACCAGATCCGTCAGCCCAGCCAGATCAGCAGCCAGATCGTCAGCCAGCATGAGGCAGCCAGATCCGTCAGCCAGCCAACTGACAGCCGAGATCCGTCCCTATCAGACTCCGTCAAGCCCAGCCATGACTAGCAGATCCGTCAGCAGCCATGAGCAGCCAGATCCGTCCACCAGCCATGAGCAGCCAGATCTCGCACTGCAGCCAGCCTGCCAGCCAGAGAGCCGATGAGCCGACCAGACGCCAGACGACGCCCCCCAGACCCTCCCCTAGATTTATGCTGGTGGCCCGGAGTTCGCACCGTAAGGGGGTTATTCACACCCTGGCCTTAGTTATCTTTTGTTTCATTATTATTTTAAGTTAGGTCACGGGTCTGACAGGGAAATGTGTTGTTGGTTGTCTAGGGGTTGTAGGTTTAATGGGGAAATGTCTTGTCTAGTGTTTGTATGTCGATTGGCTGCCTGATTGGTTTCTCAATTTTAAGAGACAAGCTGTGTGTTTATGTCTCTAATTGGAGCCTATTTAAGGCACCCATGGGCATCATGTGGGGTTGTTGGATTTGTCTATGTTCCATGTTGGCATTTTTTGTGTGGCACTAGTTTTTTTCATAGCTTCACGTTCGTCTGGGTTTGTTGTTTTTGTTTCATTTTTCTTCTTATAATTTAAAGAAGCATGTATTTTCACAACGCTGCTCCTTGGTTCTCTCTCCTCCTATAGACATCGTTGACAGCAGCTTTGTTACGCGGGGTAGGGGTAGCCCCGGTGGGAAAGCATGGCCAGCTGGTAGAAAAAATGCCAAACCGACCCTCATTCACCCCTAACCCTAAAATTCTAGAATAGCATTTGACCTTGTTGCGACTAAACAAAGGTCCCCCCAGTTGTAAAAGTTATATTAAACATGTCCACACACACACACACCCCACCACCACACACACAACACACACACCACAACACACACACACACACCAACACACACTACACACACACACACACACACCCACAACACACACCCACACGCATCCTCATTCATTCCACCACTGACCCCTGATCAACACTCTACAACGACCACACCCATCGCAATCCACACTGACACCCACTCCACCAACAACAACATTGCACGCTGCACACACGTGCTACAACACTGCACACACCCACCAAATTCACCTGCCACCCCACGCCAACTGCCACTATAATTGACAGCATGAAGTGCCACACGACTGTATCAGCTGTAGAAAATTTTCCTATTTGAACTTTCGCATCTACGCGTGTCTCCTAAGGCTCGCTAGTAAGTGCGGACTGAAGCGGATATTCGATTATTGTGATTTACTGTTGAGGATGAGTACTGGGTTCCCTATCCCATGATTTGGACGTGCTAGACTATTTGCCGCATAACTGGTAACTTACTGGGAATGGAATTGAAGACACACCTGAATGCATCAGAAATTTGGAAGGATGACAATATTTTTTTTATTTAGCTGAAGCTATGAGCCATCATTCGGTTGATAGAAGATGTCTGAATGTGGTTTTTAAATTACATGAAGTGATTGTCGAGTGGGATTCGAGAAATGGAGATTTTGATTATGGTTTAAATTTCTCCTCCCAGCTGTATGGAAAAAATTACCGTATGCACCACACAATTTAAAACACACACACGCATTTTGCACACCACCAAACACACACACACACACACCCACACACACACCACACACACACCACAAACGCCCGGATCGTAGGAATCCTCCTCTGGGCGGTGTAGTAGTGGTGGCTAGCTCGGCGCCAACACCACGAAAGACCAGCGCCCGCACCGGACCCGCCACACGGACACAACACCCCCCCCAGCACAAAGGAAACGACGCACGCGAACAAGACACAGCGGCCCGCGTCCGCCCGGCAACCACATCACCAACAGCCGGGCAACACACCGGCACAGCACAGCGAGACCCGACAGCGCCGAACGGCAAGCCGCGCCGACAATCTAAGGCCCAACAACCACCCCCACGCCAGGAACACAACCACCGGCCCGGAGAGGCGGGCAAACCACACACACACACACATCACACACACACACACACACACACACACACACACACAACACACACACACACACACACACACACACACACACACACACGGCATCATCCTCTTGGCCCCTAGCTTACACTGTGTCTAATTCCCAGTTGATTGTGGACGGGTCCCAGTTTACAGAGAGAAATCTACCCCACTTCTACTCTGGGTTCACCTTCTGCCGCACCTGTGAAATTCTAAGTTATTTCTTTCCAAATCTGAAATATCCATTTACACCGGCAGGATGGTACACTGTTTCACTTTCCACCTTAAAGGGGCAATCTGGYATTCAAAACGATGTCAAATMAATATGAATGTCAAAASAATTGATGTGCCAATCACAGGTTGCCCTTTTAAAATGTTTTTTTGTATTGACATTTATTATGATCTCATGATGGTTCAAGCGAGAGGAGGTTTTATTGTCACATACACCAGATAGATGGAGTGAAATGTGTTGTTTTACAGAATCAGCTCAAGCAGTATGGCGCCCCTGGTGAAAATGAGGGAAAAGTGCCTTGCTCGAGGACACATCGACAGATTTTTCACCTTTTCTGCACGAGTACTCAAACCAGCAACCTTTCGGATACGGGGATAACACTCCAACTGCTAGGCTACCTGCAAGGGTAGAAGGGGGAGTTGGTAAGAGAGGGGGAGTGAGAGCAAGGAGAGGAAAGTGACAGCGACAAAAGTGAGTGAAAACAAGGATGATGGAAAGAGGAGGAGATGCCACCGTGCTTCTATGCCTGCGTTGCTTGCTGTTTGGGGTTTTAGGCTGGGTTTCTGTACAGCACTTTGAGATATCAGCTGATCTAAGAAGGGCTATATAAATACATTTGYTTTGATTTGATTTGATGGAGAATGAGGATGGAGAGGAAGACTGAGAAAGTYGGCTCAGAAAAGGAGCTTGTCAGTCCGAATGTGGAAGACCAGGCAGGCACACTTTGGCTGCAACAGTGAGAGAGAAGCARATCACATTTTATTTAGCTTCGTTGTCAACAAAATAGAATTACATGGAATACCAGGGATATAGCTTTCCCTCTTCTGTTCCCATCGTACTATTGGTCATTTCTCAAGGTAGCCATACAATTATTAAATCTTCCACTTCAAATATTCATTGTCCTTCCGAGTCWCCAAACTGACTTGGGAGATTGTGCATGTGGTGCACACTGGTACAATTCCACCACCATTGGATATCACTGAGAACAAAGCAATTATATAATCAAGTAATAGCCATGTATCTTTTTTAAAAATCTTTTTTTACTTAAGCTGCATATATAACCCTCTGCCAAACTGCGGGAAAGTRAGATTTAGTCTGTGTGTGGCTTGAGCAGCCCAAGGCATGATAATTACTACACTGCATGGTTTGATGAACAGTTACATAACTGGTTCAACTCTTGATGGTTAATCAGCATCATTGTGTGTGTGTGTGTCTACACTAAATAGTTAGTGTTAGAGAATAGGATTTTGAATGCGACTGAATTGTTGTTCCCCAACAAGACCTCACAAGTATAGTAAGACATAGGTGTGTGTGTGTGTCTCTGTGTGTGTGTGTGAAGTCCCACAGCAGATCTATCTCATAGATGGTTATAGGTGGTTATTCCAGTAGCTGCATCACGACGGGCCGTAGACTTGCGTGAATTGGTTGAACAGATTGTACTAAAGTGATTAAATGATATGTGACACGTGGCCTCAAATGGGCCCTTTTTAGTGCAACATGTTTCTGCTCGTAATCATAATCAGTAAACTCTAGAAAATGTGTTCATATGAAGCTATAACTAAAATGTGTCCCAGTGATGGGGTGAAGGTCCAGTACTGAAATCTGAAGCCACGGTCTGGAGCCTCCCAGCTGAATGCTCTGAATTCCACGGTGTTAGGCCTCTGAGGGAAATGTTGACGGGCAAATGTCAGCTCTGAGCTGGTCTGTCGCCCTCCACATTTTGTACTCTCATTACTTGGACAAATACTAAACAACATCGCCTGCTGAGGCCGTTTGGCAGATCATTCTCGTGTTCAAACACAATTGCTGTAAAACCCTCTCAAAAGTATTTGCTAGAAAGCATTAGCGCAGACATGGGTTCAAATAGTATTTGTTTTCTTTCAAATYCCTCAGCTGTGCTTAATTGAGCTTGTTTGGTGCAATGGAACCAACAGAATTTAAACCTCGCCCATCTGGCACTCCAGGAKCGCTCAATTTAATACTCTAAGCATTTCAACAAAAACAAATTCTATTTGAACCCAGATCTGCCCCCCAAAGACTTCTATGGTGGTCTATATGCCGTAAAGCACGGCAGGGAAGGGCGCTAACTCGTAATGCTACAATGAAATGTTACAATTAGGCTTAGGCTAATTACCCCGCTAACCATGTGAGGGTTGTATGCGTAACGGGGATTGATAAAACCTGTGAGGCATTCAAATGGGAGAGAGTTTTTGAAATGGCCAAAGGACCACTTTGTTTCTGTCAAATGGAGAGAAACCACCACAACCATTAGCTAACTYCCTCTGGTTGGATGATAGACCAACCAGAGGCACAACACAACAGTTGKGCTAGAWGTTTTAGCAGGCATTTGTGCAACACAGGTGTGTCTGTTAGAGTGGCAGGTGGCCTAGTGGTTAGAGTYCTGGGCCAGTAACTAAAACATTCCTGGTTTGAATCCCCAAGGTGAACAAGCAATACATTTGATCTAGAGGTACTGTACTACAATAGCTGACCTTGTAAAACAATACAATTCACTGTACCTATGTGTGTGACAATAAAACCTATTTTTTGGTCTGGGAATATTTGCACTCATGTGGCCTTTAAGTACATTACCATTTAGTAAATTAGGTAGGTACATCATAGTACATACGAAGATGACTTTGAGTACTTTGCAGTGTCCTGCTAAGGTAAACTCATTCATATCCCTCTAATATGCGTTCTATGAGGAGAATCTATTTAATCCATTCACTTTGAGACTTTGTCTCCCTCATTTCATATGTAGAGACATGTCCACTTAAGGAATGTGCCTTAACAAATGATAGCTAATTTACCCGATGGGAATAGTTTTGTACATGTAGGTGTGTTAGGCTTTCTTCATTTAGTCGAAACCAAGATAAAGCCAGGAAGGAGCAAGGAACACATAGAGACAGATCACACTAGGGTGCCTCACAAATGACCGCCTGTTTCCCTAAATACTGCACTACTTTTGATCACTTTTGGTCAAACGTAGTGTACTACGTAGGGAATACGGTGCCATTTGGGACCAACTTAGACACTATTCAATCAACTCTCCCACTGATTGTTCCGCTGCTTTCATTTAGTCAATTAAATTAGTCTAGTGAAGTTGTCACGACTTCGACCGAGCAGGTCTCCTTCCCGTTCGGTGGCGCTCGGCGGTCGTCGTCACCGGCCTATTAGCTGCACTGATCCTTTTCTCCCCTCCTATGTGTTTATTGGGTTCACCTGTTTTGTATTAGGGTGTAATTAGTTGGGCTTATTAGTCAGCCGGCCCGCACGTTTCTTTGTGCGGGATTGTTGTTAGTAAGAGGGGTGTTTGTTTCGTTCTTCGTGGTTACTGGACTGTGTTCGTTTCCCCCGTGTCTGGGGTTGTTTGAGGATTACACCCAGTGTGTTAGTAGGGTGGCCTGGTTTCTCCGTGTTCATTAAAGAACAGTTGTTATTGCACCTGCTGTTTCCCTGTGGCTTGACTACGCACTCCGACACCCAGGCCTTACAGAATCCCGCACCAACCAAATGGAGTCAGCAGGAGCAGCGGCCAACCCTCTCCATCGATGGAGGAACGGGTGCTCCATCATACCACCGTTCTCCACCGTATTGGATCAGCGATGGATTCGATGATGGAGCGAATGGACCGATGGGAGAGGAGTGGTCTCCTCTCTCCACCTTCGGCTCCTCCAGCTCAGGACTCTCCATCCCTCGGCTCCAGCGCTCTCCGTCTGACACTCCCGAGGATTATGATGGATCGGCGGCGGGGTGCCAGGGGTTTCCTACTCCAACTGGAACTGTACCTTGCCACCGTAAGACCCACTCCCTCGGGAGCGGAGAGGGTAGTGTCCTCGTCTCCCTGCCTCACGGGTCGTGCTCTGGAGTGGGCCAACGCAGTCGGAATGGCCCCAGGAGCATTACCCAGAGTTCACCCGCCGTTTTCGTGCCGTATTTGACCATCCTCCAGAGGGCCGAGCGGCGACGGAGAACGACTGTTCCACTTAGCAGGAGAAGAGGAGCGCCCAGGATTACGCGCTGGAGTTCCGGACCCTGGCTGCAGGATCTGGGTGGAACGACAGCCCTTATTGATCACTACCGGTGTAGTCTCCTGGGAGGACGTCCGCAGGAGCTAGCATGTCGGGACACCGCCTCTTTCCCTGATGAGCTGATTGACAGTCATCCTCCGGACAATCTGCTGGCTGCCCGCAGGCGTTCTGAAGAGGGTCCTGTACGTTCCAGCACCTTCCTGAGGTCCAGCACCTCCGCTCCTATTCCGATGGATGTTGGGAGGGGCTGTGCCGAGGGGTACCGGAGGAGGAGGCTCTCCCTGCACCAGCTGTGGGTCGGAGAGGACACACGGGCCGATCGGTGCTGGGGGGTCCGTCTGGAGTCGAGGATGCAGGCGGAACGCTTCTCGATCACCCCAGGTGAGTCAGCACCAAACTCACCAGAACCCCCTGTTAGTCACATGTTTGTCTTGATTTTTTTCCTTAAATTTTTTCCTCTTCCCAAGCATAGGGCGCTAGTCGATTCAGGCGCAGCTGGGAACTTTATGGATCGCGGACTCGCTCTTAGGTTTACTTCTTTGGGCTGCAAGCCCGAAGCCGGGCACAATATGACAACAGCCACTTCAAGTGCAGGGCGCGAAATTCAAAAGTGTGTCCTCTCCGACGATCGGCCCACCGAACCCACTCCCATCCTTCCCGCCTCAAGGCTGATAGCACCAGTGGTGTGGAAGTGGACTCGGACATCGAGGCGGGCGTTACGGCCGGAACCCGCTCCTCCTCAGTTGTCCGGTGGGTCGGAGATACGTGCCGCTTGGTGTTCGCGGACAAATTGATTCGGTGGGCTCACGTTCTACCCTCCTCGGGTCACCCTGGGGTGAAGAGGACAGTGGGGAGCCTTCGGGGGAGGTTATTGGTGGCCTACCTTGGCGAGAGACGTTAGGGTCATGTTTCTCTCCGTTCGGTATGCGCCAGAGTAAGGCTCCTAGGCACCTTCCTAGAGGGAAGTTACAACCCCTTCCCGTTCCACAACGGCCTTGGTCGCACCTGTTCATAGATTTTCTGACCGATCTTCCCCCGTCTCAGGGGAACACTACAGCTCTACGGTATGGTGATTGTGGACGGTTCTCGAAGTCCTGTCGTCTCCTCCCGTTGCCCGGTATTTCTACAGCCCTACAGACTGCGGAGGCATTATTCACCACGTCTTCCGCACTACGGGGTGCCGGAGGACATCGTTTCTGATCGGGGCCCCCAATTCACGTCCCGAGTATGGAGGGCGTATAGGAGCGTTTGGGGGTCTCGGACAGCCTGACCTCCGGTTATCACCCTGAGAGTAATGGGCAGGTGGAGAGAATGAAACCAGGAGTGGGTAGGTTTCTGCGGTCGTATTGCCAGGACCGGCCAGGGGAGTGGGCGAGATACATTCCCTGGGCCGAAATGGCCCAGAACTCACTACGCCACTCCTCTACTAACGTGTCCCTCTTTCAGTGTGTATTGGGTACCAGCCGGTCCTGGCACCATGGCATCCGAGCCAGACCGCGGTCCTGCGGTGGAGGAATGGGTGCAGCGTTCCAAGGAGACATGGAGGGCCGTCCAGGAATCTCTCCAACAAGCTAGTGGACGGCAGAAGAGGAGCACTGACCGCCACCGCAGTGAGGCCCGTGTTTGTACCGGGGACAGGGTCTGGCTCTCGACCCGAAAACCTGCCCCTCCGCTTGCCCTGCCGGAAGCTGGGTCCGCAGTGTTGAGGGCCCTTCAAAGTCCCGAGGAGAATAAACGAGGTGTGTATATCGATTACAACTCCCTTCCTATTATCGCATTAACCCCTCGTCTTCATGTGTCTCTCCTCAGGCCCCGGTGGTAGCTGGTCCCCTGCAGGACGGTGGAGTGCCGGAGGTCCCTCCTCCCCCTCTAGACACCGAGGGGTCCCCGGTCGTACACGATACGGGCCATTCTGGACTCGAGACGCCGGGTGAGGGGCCGCAGTACCTCTGGACTGGAGGGGTACGGTCCGGAGGACAGGTGCTGGGTACCGGTGGGGACATTTTGGATCCGTCTATAATGAGGGATTTTCATCGCCTCCATCCGGATCGCCCTGCACCTCGTCCTCCGGGTCAACCTCGAGGCTGGTGTCGGCGCGCTGCGGAGCCGCGCGTCAGAGGGGGGGTACTGTCACGACTTCGACGAGGCAGGCTCTCCTTCCGTTCGGGTGGCGCTCGCGGTCGTCGTCACCGGCCTATTAGCTGCCACTGATCCTTTTCTCCCTCCTCCTATGTGTTTTATTGGTTCACCTGTTTTGTATTAGGGTGTAATTAGTTGCTTATTATTCTAGTCGGCCGCACGTTCTTTTGTCGGGATTGTTTGTTAGTAAGAGTGGTGTGTTTCGTTCTTCGTGGTTACTGGACTGTGTTCGTTTCCCCCGTGTCTGGGGTTGTTTGAGGAGTACACCAGTTGTTAGTAGGGTGGCCTGGTTTCTCGTCGTTCATTAAAGAACAGTTGTGTATTGCACCTGCTGTTTCCCTGCGGCTTACTACGCACTCCGACACCCAGGCCTTACAGAAGTTTTGTACAATTACTTCCAACATTCGTTATGCGACGCGTCATCTCACGACTGTGCTGTCGAGTATGAGGGACATGTAAACAATCTTGATATTTCATTTACCATCTTCATAATCCAATATCAGCACATTTGTAACAACTTATGAGCTACGCATAATGCATTATAATGTATGACAAAGTGCTTTTAATTTACACATTAACATCTATAACTATGTCCATTGAGCATCATGACCAGGTTGTATATTGATGGATAGTATTTCCTGTTTGTTCTGCTTGCCATGCAGTAGCAGAACTAACACTCGCAGTAGCAGAACTAACACTCCCCCCCGCCCCTTAATAGCTCTGCTGGTAGCTACTTTATTGAGGAAAAATGTACTTACTTTGACTGTGATATTTGGTAGCTATTTATATAGCCCTTAGCTATCTGAAGATGAATGCACTGACTGTCATTGGATAAGAGTGTCTGCTAAATGACTCAAATGTAAATGTAAAATGCAACATTCTATGGCTTGGGTGGCTGGAGTCTTTGAACATTTCTTGGGCCTTCCTCTGACACTACCTACTATAGAGGTCTTGGATGGCAGGGAGCTCGGCCAGAGTGATGTACTGGGCCGTACTCACCAACCTCCGTAGCGCCTTGCGGTCGGGTGCCTTGCAGTTGCCGTACCAAGCAGTGATGCAGCCAGTCAAGATGCTCTCAATGGTGGAGCTGTAGAATTTMTAGATGATCTGAGGGCCCATGCCAAATGGTTTCAACCTACTGAGGGCTAAGAGGCGCTGTCGTGTGTGGACCGTGTTAATTCCTTAGTGATGTGGACACCGAGGAACCCGGAGCTCTCGACCCGCTCCACTACAGCCCCATCAATGTGGATGGGGGCGTGCTCGCCCCTCTGTCACCTGTAGTCCATGATCAGCTCCTTTGTCTTGCTGACATTGTCCTGGCACCACACTGCCAGGTCTTTGACCTCCTCCCTATAGGCTGCCTCATCGTCGTGAGTGATCAGTCCTACCACCGTCATGTCGTCAGTTAACTTGATGATGGTGTTGGAGTCGWGCACGGCCACGCAGTCATGGGTGAACAGGGACTACAGGAGGGGAGTAAGCACACACCCCTGAGGGGCCCCGTGTAAATGGTCATCATGGCAGATGTGTTGTTGCCTACCCTCACTGCCTGGGGGCGGCCCATCAGGAAGTCCAGGATCCAGTTGCAGAGGGAGGGGTTCAGTCCCAGTGTCCTGAGCTTGGTGYTGAGCTTGCATGGGACTATGGRGTTGAATGCTGAGCTTTAGTCAATGAACAGCATTCTTACATTTGTATTCCTTTTGTCCAGGTGGATGAGTGCAGTGAGGGAGAAAGAGAGAGAGATGAAACCGAGAGAGTCAGAGAAGGACAGAGATAGAGAGAGATTGAGGTAGTGAACGTGAGACGTATATAATGTGTCTGTTTTCAGAAGCAGTCAGCATCTAGTCCTGGTCGGATCAAGTGAAATATGTTGAGAGAGGGCAAGAGAGAGAGAGAGAGCAAGAGAGAGAGAGAGAGAAAGAGAGAGAAAGAGAGAAGGAGAAGAAGAGCGAGCAAGCATTGGAAACCAGCCTAGTTTGAGGGTTGTGAAGGCAGAGGGATTTCTCTGGAGCAGTCTGAGGATGGTACCCTAAATGGTATCCTATTCCWTATACAGTGCACTACTTTTGACCAGGGCCCATAGGCCTAGTGAAAGTTGTGCAATATATAGGGAATTTCGGTGCCATTTGGGACGAAGCCTGAGAAGGGTCCATCTAGTCTGTCTGTGGTTTTATCTGAGAGGATGTTTAAGACAGAGTGAGGGAGGGAGGGATAAAGAAACACAACTGTTGGGAGGAAATGAGGAGAGCGAGAGGAGTGACTGATCTCCGTCCAACTCCTCATCCCTAATCGCCCCCTCTCTATTTTTTTCTTCCCTTTCCCCTTCCCTTTCTTTTAACACTCTGGATTAGTATCAGAGTACCCAAATGCTTTTTAAAGATTAGAATCCACCAGACACACTTTCATCATTTGTGACTGTCAGTATAACAGAATTGTGAACTCGGTTTTGGCGACCCCAACGTGATATATTTTTATGAAGTTGACTTGTGTTTGCAACTGTGAAATGATAAGATCAGCAGTGGCATTTTGTGACTTTTACAAAAGTCTTGTCTGGTGGCGCATCTGTTGATCCGGAGCCGGAAGAAAGATGACTTAGAAACATGAGGGCACCATGAAAAAGCACACCACACAAATAATCAACTCAAATTCCGAAAGGTCACGGTAATGAAAGAAAACGGTGGCTATTTCTACCGGTTCATTAATGACTTGTTAGCCGTGTCGAAATGAACGGACCGATATTGTCTAACCCTTTTAGACAGCTGCTCTATGATTGTCAGGGCCCATATCTATGAGAAGCGGGTCGATCGATAGCTTGAAATATACAAAACAACACGAGCATCGCAGCATGGCTGGCTATGATGTCTGGCCAGGCAAATCTAAATGAAAGATCCGTTTTATAAATCTGTGCCCTAATACATGATTTGATGGGTTATTTCAGAGGACGGGTGCACCCTCTGTCCTTCTATGATMAAACTTTTCTCCGACCCAATKTACCCCATCACTCCAAGCCCCACATCACTCMCCAGGCCAGACTTGGTYGATATGGGAGGGGATTGGGTTTTGGAGTGTGTCTGCACTTAGATGAAATGGCTCATATTTAGCTTGCTTTCTCACTCGCCCAGCATCCCAGCGTTTAAAGATAAAACAGCCATAGGCGAGAGAGATGTTTGAATGTTCCATGGATTCCAATCATACACTGACACACACACACATACACGCACACACACACGTCGATCACAGGGCTATCCCAGCCAACCGCGAGGCTCTGTCTGAGGACACAAACGCGTACGAGAAGTCCGACCGTACGAGAAGTCCGACCGTTACGACCTAACGGAACAGGGTGGGATCATAATATACTGTCTCCAAAGCTCAATGCATGTGGTAGGTGCTACAGTACATCACGGACTACAAAGGAAGCTCTAGTTGTATCTGTAATAATGAAGTGCCTTGAAAGGCTGGTCATGGCACACATCAACTCGATCATCCCAGACACCCTGACCCATCCAATTTACAAACTGCCCCAACAGATCCACAGACGACCCAATCTCAATTGCACTCCAGACTGCCCACTCACACCTAGAAAATATGAATACATGTATACTGTAGGTTTCAGGATGCTTGCATCTAAATCAGAGTAGATAGTTGTAAGATTGTTTAATACGTCAGTCGGGGTCTCTATAAGCTAAAACACGAGGTCCTAAACCTGGCATGAAAGTGCATCCATGTAGCTAGTTCATCTGTGTTGTAATTCATGCATATGAACAAATTTTTATTGTTACAGATCAGACATCATCATTCCCCCTGTAGACTGTACAAACGTAAAACAAGCAGGGCTATTTGTTATTAGGATCCCCAATTAGCTGCTGCCGAGGCAGTGGCTACACTTCCTGGTGTCCAAACAAGGAAACAACCCAAAAAAGAATGTATTAATGTATTCAGACCCCTAGACTTTTTCCACATTTTGTTACGTTACGGCCTTATTCTAAAATGTATTTAAAAAAAAATCCTCATCAATATACCCCATATTGAAGAAGCGAAYACAGCTTTTTAGACATTTTTGCAAATGTATTAAAACAAAAAAACAGAAATACCTTATTTGCATAAGTATTCAGACCCTTTGCTATGAGACTTGAAATTGAGCTCAGGTGCATCCTGTTTCAATTGATCATCCTTGAGATGTTTTTACAACTTGATTGGAGTCCACTTGTGGMCAATTCAGTTGATTGGACATGATTTGAAAAGATACAGACCTGTCTATATAAGGTCCCACAGTTGACAGTGCAAGTCAGAGCAAAAACCAAGCCATGAGGTCGAAGTAATTGTCCACAGAGATCCGAGACAGTATTGTGTTGAGGCACAGATCTAAGGAAGGGTACCAACAKATTTCTGCAGCATTGAAGGTCCCCAAGAACACAGTAGCCTCCAATATGTTTAAATGGAAGAAGTTRGGAASCACCAAGACTCTTTCTAGAGCTGGCCGCCCGGGCAAACTGAGCAATCGGGGAAGAAGAGCCTTGYTCAGGGAGGTGACCAAGAACCGGACTTGCTCAATWGKCACATTATTCAATATTAAATCTAGATGAGGTTCAGGGTTGAGCGAGTGATTTATCACCAGCCTATTTCTAGTTACCCATTCTAAAACTGACTGGAGCTCTATGTTAAGGGGTTCAGTTATTTATTTTACTGTTGCAGCCAAAGGGTATAACATTGAGTCATCTTTATTCAAGGTCAGTGGAAGGTCATTWGTAAACATATAAYACAATAAAGCTGGCTGTCCTGCGGTATACCACACTCAACCAAATTTGCATTAGAGAGTCTTCCATTAAAGAAAAKCCTCTGTGTTGTATTGGAGAGGTAACTGTCTACCCATGATAAGGCAGAGGATGTTAATACATAACACCTCATTTTTCAGCAATTCGATATGATCAARGATATCAAAGGCTGCACTGAAGTCTAACAAAACAGCTCCCACGATCGTATTGTAGTCAATTTCTTTCAGCCAATCWTCAGTCATTTGTGTCAGTGCCGAGCATGTTGAGTGCCCTTTCCTATGAGCATACGGAAAGTCTGTTGTTAATTTGTTTTCTGTGAAATAAAATTGTATCTGGTCGAACAGTAACAGGCTGATCGGTCTGCTGTTMGAACCATTAAAGGGTGCTTTGCTATTTTGGGGCAGCGGAATGAACTTTGCTTCCCTCCAGGCCTGAGGGCACACTGTCTTTTAGGCTTAGATTGAAGATGTGGCGAATTGGAGTCACAAAATACAGTATTCCCGCTACCAACTTCAATAAACCAGGTGGTTTGTCCTTATTTATAGATAGCAATAATTTATTCACCTCTTCCACACTAACTTTGCCGAATTCAAAGCTACAGTGCTTGTCTTTCATTATTTGGTCCATTAACCATGAATATGAAGGCTCAGCATTTGTTGTTTGCATGTCATGCCTAAATTTACTAATCTTGTCCCAAAAAATAAGGGGTTGGAAATATCAACGGTTTTTGTTATGAATGAGCCATCAGCCTCAATGAAGGTTGGAGTTAAGTTAGCTTTTCTGTCTAGAATTACATTTAATGTACTTTTTACTATCATTCTTTATATCACTTATCTTTGTTTCATTTATTTTTTATTATTTTTATTTCACCTTTATTTAACCAGGTAGGCTAGTTGAGAACAAGTTCTCATTTACAACTGCGACCTGGCCAAGATAAAGCAAAGCAGTGCGACACAAACAACAACACAGAGTTACACATGGAATAAACAAACYTACAGTCAATAATACAATAGAGAAAGTCTATATACAGTGTGTGCAAATGAGTTAGGATAAGGGGGGTGAGGCAATAAATAGGCCATAGTTGACAAAATTATTACAGTTGGCAATTAAACACTGGGGTGACAGATGTGCAGAAGATGAGTGTGCAAGTAGAGATATACTGGGGTGCAAAAGCAAAATAAATCAAATAAATAACAATATGTGGATGAGGTAGTTGAATGGGTATTTACAGATTGGCTATGTACAGGTGCAGTGATCTGTGAGATGCCTTGACAGCTGGTGCTTAAAGCTAGTGAGGAGATATGAGTCTCCAGCTTCAGTGATTTTTTGCAAGTTCTTCCAGTCATTGGCAGCAAAGAACTCGAAGGAAAGGCAGCCAAAGGAGGAATTGGCTTTGGGGGTGACCAGTAGAAATATACCTGCTGGAAGCGCGTTGCTGCGGATGGGTGCTGCTATGGTGACCAGGAGCTGAGTTAAGGCGGGGCTTTAACCTAGCAACGACTTTATAGATGATCTGGAGCCAGTGGGTTGGCGACAGATTTGAAGCGAAGGGCCAGCCAACGAGAGCATACAGGTCGCAGTGGTGGGTAGTATATGGGGCTTTGGTGAAAAAAACGGATGGCACTGTGATAGACTGCATCCAATTTGCTGAGTAGAGTGTTGGAGGCTATTTTGTAAATTACATCGCCGAAGTCAAGGATCGGTAGGATGGTCAGTTTTACGAGGGTATGTTTGGCAGCATGAGTGAAGGATGCTTTGTTGCGAAATAGGAAGCCGATTATAGATTTAATTTTGGATTGGAGATGCTTAATYTGAGTCTGGAAGGAGAATATACAGTCTAACCAGACACCTAGATATGTGTAGTTGTCCACATATTCTAAGTCAGAACCGTCCAGAGTAGTGATGCTGCTAAAAGGCAGCTAAAAGAGCTCGTCGTCTAGTACATTCAGAACAGAGAGTAAAAGGAGCAGATTTCTTGGCACGGTAGAATAGATTCAAGGCATAATATACAGTCAAGGGTATGGTAGGATGTGAATACAGTGGGGGTAKACCTGTGCATWGAGTGATGATGAAAGAGATATTGTCTCTAGAAATGTKATTTAAACCAGGGGATGTCACCGCATGTGTGGGAGGTGGAACTAAAGTGTTAACTAAGGCGTATTGAGCAGGGCTAGAGGCTCTACAGTGAAATAAGGCAATAATTACTAACCAAAACAGCAATGGACAAGGCATATTGACGTTAGGGAGAGGCATGCGTAGCCAAGTGATCATAGGAGTCAGGCAGCTAGCGGGTCGGGGCTGCAAGTTAGCAGAAGGGCCTTTGAGGGACGTCACGACGGAAGAAAGTCTGTTGTGGCCCCCTRGTGCTGTTACGACGGCAGAGAAAGTTGTCCGGGCTAAAGGTAGCTGATGACCGCAAGCAAGCTGATGACTACTAGCTAGTAGCTAGTTAGCTGGCTAGCTTCTGTTGGGGGTTCCGGTTCAGAGGACGGATCAGCAGGGCTCCATGTGGTAAACCAGGCCAATTGGCAAAATAGGTATAGGGGCCAAAGAATTTGTTCGATGGGCCTCTTAAGCTAGTGGGCCGCGGCTAGCAGGCTAGCGGGTGGGCATTCAGGGGACATCGCGACGGAGGTGTATTTTTCCTATTTCTTTTTAGAACGATAGTTAAGGCGCCAGTTGAAAAATCCCCCTCGGGCAGAATTACGTCGGTAGTCCGGTCCAATTGGCAAAATAGGTAATGTAGCCCAAGGAGTGGCTAATGGGCCTCTTCGGCTGGCCGGGAGATGGGCTTGGCAGATGGGCCTATCAATGGCTAACTGACTGCTAGCTAGTAGCCAGTTAGCGTGCTAGCTTTTGATGGGGGTTCCGGTTCTTAAGTATAAAAAATAGCAGATCCGTACCACATTGGGTGAGGCAGGTTGCAGAAGAGTATATTCAGTCCGTAGATGGAAAGTGATATTAAAATATATACGAGGTATATACGGGGAAAAAACAAGGAAAAACTATATTTACATGAGACAGGACGGGACAAGACAAAACACACGTCCAACTGCTGCGCCATCTTGGAACAGAGATGTATAGTACAGCTTCTTCTTTTTGCCTTGTTTAGCGAAAGTGATTTATCAATTTACTGTATGTTTGCCAATCTGATGTGTTGCCAGACTTATTTGCCATTCCCTTATAGGAATAGGAATCCCCCATCCTGATGATCACTACCACAGTTTTTCCTCCTGCTGAACTTGTCCTCCCATCGACTGAATCCCCGTCTGTCTGATGTTTAATTGTGCGTGCATCTAAACGTAAGTGCCTTGAGATCTGTGTCACACTATGTGGAGCTAAGATGTGTGGTCCATCGTGTATAATTATATTGTGTGTTAAGCTTGATAGCTAGTTGACTCTCCCACTAGTGTTAGCGATACCGTTAGCATTTTAATGCATGAGCATTTAGCATGACTGCTAGCGATTAGCCGTTTATTAGCATTGCTCATTTTATGGTGCTATGCTATTTTCCATTGTATATTTATCACTCATGCTCATTGTATTTATCTTATGTATACTTGTCTGTTATGTTTATTTGAGCACATTTGACTGAGTTTCATGTGTACAAATCCGCTAGGCTGTGAAGTCTAGTGTCATGTGACTAGGCCTTATGCCTGCTGTAGTGTATAGCCCTTGCTGTTATATACTTACCTGTGCTAGCTTATACAGTCATTAATATTAAAGCAGTGCTATAGCATAAGATGTATTTATCCTCTTTTTAGAATGATAGTTCATGTCAGTTTTCACTAGACATAATTCTCAGTTATCTAAACCATGAGTGGTCAGATGTAGCCTAGTGGTTAGAGCGTTGGGCCAGTAACCGAAAGGTTGGTGGATCGAATCCCTGAGCTAACAAGATGAGAAATCTGTCGTTCTGCCCCTGAACAAGGCAGTTAACCCATTGTTTCTAGGCTATCATTGTAAATAAGACTTTGTTCTTAACTCACTGGGCTGGTTAAATAAAATGAAGATGTGGATATCTTCTTCCATTAAAACCTGGACAAAACCTCATCCTTTTTCTGACCAAARATTCTGTAGTGGTTGCTACCGGCATTAAGTCAACACCTAAAGTTTCCTATTACATTCATTGTCCTTTGATTCTCTACAACCTACCCCTATTTTTCATGGCTTTGTAGCCTCAAATGCAGAGAACTTGCCTATGAATTGGCACATCGAAATAACATCCCTGTCCCAGACTACTGGTCAAGAAATGGAAGGGTAAGTGATATTGAACATAGANCCCTGTCCCAGACTACTGGTCAAGAAATGGAAGGGTAAGTGATATTGAACATAGAAGTCTATATTTGAAGGTTCGGCATACATTTAAGATATACAATATACCAAACTCCCATTCCATGAATTCAACTTTGACCCACCAGCACCATCGTCCACTGTCATAGGACACCATCACCCACTTACCCCAGGTGGCTAAACTTACCCTGTCCCTATGCTCAACTGGTGCTAAGACACCACTTTTTTTGGAGAAGCTATGTTTTCAAAACTATAATGTTTACATGAATTCTGATTATTTCCAGGGATACACAACACCCTGAAATATATGTAGATTTCTTTGTTAGAAAGAATACTATATGTCCTTTGACGTAGTGACGCTGAATGGAAAAAAATTGCTCAACTTGCCCCACTCTCCCCAAAACTGTATATGTAATTCACCTCCTAGATTCGGTCTTATGTAGCAATATTTGAATTTCTGTGTTTTACATGGGATAAAAGTAGAGACTTAGAGATAAAAACATTGAATATCATACACTGCATTTGAGGAAACAATGGGAAAGTAATTCTGCTTCGAAAGTTGATCAACTTGTAAAATCACTTTTGAGAAACCATCTTTCAATGTTTTGGTACWACTATTAGAGAGCCCTTCTTTGTCTACACCCATTCAGCATTGTTCACACGCTCACACCCTCAGCCCCAACCATCTCTTTAAGGGTTGATACAACCGTTCTGTACTAACTTGCCAGCTATGTCCAGGCATCRAAGAGAGAGAGAACAACTCACTGAACATTACTCGCCCTATCGCTCTGTGGTTTCGCGTTCAGAGCACACACTGGACGCTCTGGCCAATAAGTAGGGTTGTTCCGAAAGCTCTGACCTCACAACTACAGTCAAGCACCCAAGCTAAAACTAGCTAACTCTTGGCTAGCTAAAATCAGCAAAAAAAAGAAACGTCCCTCGTCAGGACCTTGTCTTTCAAAGATAATCGTAAAAATCCAAATAACTTCACAGATCTTCATTGTAAATGGTTTAAACACTGTTTCCCATGCTGTTCAATGAATCATAAACAATTAATGAACGCACCTGTGGAACGGTCGTTAAGACACTAACAGCTCACAGACGTAGGAAATAAGGTCACAGTTATGAAAACTTAGGACACTAAAGAGCGCTATATACTGACTCGAAAAACACCAAAGAAAGATGCCCAGGTCCTTCCTCATCTGTTGAATGTGCCTTAGGCATGAGGACTGCAGATGTGGCCAGGGCAAGAAATTGCAATGTCCGTACTGTGAGACGCCTAAAACAGCGTACAGGGAGACAGGAGGACAGCTGATCGTCCTCGCAGTGGCAGACCACGTGTAACAACACCTGCACAGGATCGGTACATCCGAACATCACACCTGCGGACAGGTACAGGATGGCACAACAAACGCCCGAGTTACACAGGAACGCACAATCCCTCCATCAGTGCTCAGACTGTCCGCAATGCTGAGGCTAGACTGAGGGCTTGTAGCCCTGTTGTTAGGCAGGTCCTCACCAACATCATCGGCAACAACGTCGCCTATGGCCACAAACCACCGTCGCTGGACCAGACAGGACTGGCAAAAGTGCTCTTCACTGACGAGTCGCTGTTTTGTCTCACCAGGGGTGATGGTCGATTCGCGTTTATCGTTGAGAGGATGAGCGTTACACCAAGCCTGTACTCTGGAGCCGGATCGATTTGGAGGTGGAGGTCTGTCATGGTCTGGCGTGTGTCATTGCAGGCAATCACAACGCTGTGCGTTACGGAAGACATTCCTCCTCCCTCATGTGGTACCTTTCCTCAGGCTCATCCTGACATGACCCTCCAGCATAACATGCCACCAGCCATTCTGCTTGTTCTGTGCGTGATTCTGCAAACAGGAATGTCAGTGTTCTGTCCATGGCTACGAGGATCTCAATCCCATTGAGCACGTCTGGAACCTGTTGGATGCAGGGTAGAGCTAGGGCCATTCCCCCAGATTGTCTGGGAACTTGCAGTTGCCTTGGTGAAGAGTGGGGTACATCTCACAGCAAGAACTGGCAAATTGGTGCAGTCCATGAGGACGAATGCACTGCAGTACTTAATGCAGCTGGTGCCCAACCAGATACTTTTAATTTTGACCTCCCTTTGTTCAGGACCACATGATCAATTTCTGTTAGTCACATTCTGTGGAACTTGTTCAGTTGATGTCTCAGGGTTGAATCTTTTTAGTTCATACCCAAAATAATTCACATGTTTAAGCTTGCTGAAACAATGGTTATACCAGAGCGTTGGTGACTGTAACTGGCTGCTGCAACAATTTAATTACGCTTTTGTGCCGATGTTTACTGACATATTCAACGTGTTGAGCTTTCAAAAATGCATCAGTTTTTCTGCGCCTCTGCACACTAAGACGAGAGTCTTTTGTTAAGAAATGTAGCTAAATAGCTAGCTAGGTAAAACAATGAATCCCAAACAGACATAACGTTAATTAGCCAGCTAACGTTAGCTAGCTAGCTAACAGTACACTTTAACTGAAATTAAAATACTTTGTCAAAATGCTAGCTACTTAAACAATGGACCATAATCACAACTCATGACGTTACTACCCTGCATGAATCTGCAGGTAGCTAACCAACCAGGTTCTATGGCTATAACAGTCAAGCAAATGTGTCTGAGATACGAAGAATAAGATCATACACATAATGTTAGCTAGTGACCCAGCCAGCAACGTTAGCTAGCTAAACAGTACACTTGAAATGAAACCACTTTCTGTCAAAATTAGAAACGTGTAAAATCTGAAAATCTTACCAGTATACATCTGGTTGGGGGATGCTCTCCTGTTGATACCATGCATGGTTGCCTTAGTTTGACGATGTAATCCAGACTGGTGTTTTCTCATCTCCTTAGCTATCATACTCGAATTCCACTGATTTTAAAATTCGTCTCCAGAAAGTGGAGCATACATATAACGTTAGTTTGCGAGCCAGCCAGCTAACGTTAGCTAACAGTACACTTTTTTAACCTGACATTAGGTTTATGCAGTTTTACTCCCCTACTTTTTTTTTTTTAGCCGAGTTCGACACGATTACCTAAACATACTGACCAGCTCCAATAGACAGACACGTGCTATATGGTAGACCAATTCCAAACTCACTTCTCGCATGTCCAGCCCACTCATTATCTCAGCCAATCATGGCTAGCGGGAAGGTTGCTCACTTTTTCTGTGGCTAATTCAACTAGGCTCGTAATTTAACAATTGTATTCATATTTACAGATGGCATACACGTTTTGATATTAAGGCTCATGAAAGTTCACATGTTCGAGAAGGCATTTCTGCAAAAAAAAAGCATATTGATTTAAAAAAAAAATGTACGTTCAAGCAGCTCTCCTGTGAAGTCGTGACTTGCGACATACGCCTAGTTTTCTGAATCGGGTCACATATGGAACAGTGTGCCATTTAGGATGCATCCTCCCTCTCCTTTTAATTTCAACCCCCGGAGCTTTGCTTTCCTCTATCTGATTCAGCAACGTTAACAACAACAAACCATCTAATTAGCAAACCCACAACGCAACCCAAACCCATGCCCTTTGTTGTCCATTGTGGTTTTTTCTATGTTGGAAAATGTTTGTCTCAGGCCAGTTCACATAACCTTACTGTTGGGCTAGCAAACAGAAATCAAAGTTGTTCTGGCTGACCTCTGCATTGCTCTGCTCTCTTCACATGTGGCACGGTGTACACTGTGTATTGCTCATTAATCATTTTGGGGGTTTGGGTCTGACGTCCCGAAGGACCGAACTGATTGCTTCAGGTGTTGCTGCTAAATTCCTCCATCCCTRTAATGACTTCCATCCATCGCTCCATTCGTCCTTCAATCATCCCTCCTTCCCTCCAATCCTCCATCACTCCAGCCCTCCYTCCCAGGAGAAAAATAACACGAAAAACTCTCTCTTTTTTTACTCAGGAAGTAGGATGTAAATTAACTTAGTTCACAGCACAAAGCTTTGACACCTTGACACTTCAAAAAAGGMTTGTCTTTAATAAAACTAAGAGTAACAGCAGGACTTGCCACTTTCTGTTTTAGGTCATCCCGTTGACAGAGGGAAAGAGAGAGGAGAGGAAGAGAAGAGAGCAAGAAGAGGAGGAGTGTGTGCTTTACAGTCCCTGTGGGATGACTGGGCTCAGCTGCTGTACACGGCTCAATGTGCAGTGATAGTTAATCTCATATGCAGCTTTCTTCTTCTCAGTGAGATAGACAGACAGGCTAGCAGGTGCCTCCGACAGCTTCTGAACCTGTGTGTGTGTGTGGATATGTGTGTGTCTGGATATATGTGTGTGTGTTTCATGACTTACTTGAAAAGATGAGTCACACAGTGTCTAGAAATACTGTAGGTATTGGGCATTTCTTCAGATTTACTGCCGACTCTCCTTCCATTTGTTTTTAACTGACTTGCCTAGTTAAATATATATATTTTTTAAATAGCCTTGTTATTGTGTTACTTTTTATAATTTTTTTACTTTAGTTTATCTGGTAAACATTTTCTTAAGTCTTCTTGAACTGCACTGTTAGTTAAGGGCTTGTAAGTAAGCATTTCACGGTAAGGTCTACACTTGTTGTATTCGGCGCATGTGACAAATACAGTTTGATTTGATATCTGTATGTATCAGAGTTAACAGACTGTTTCATAAAAGCTGATAATAAGCACTTTAGATGATCAAAAGGGACAATCTAGACCACAATCTCTGATTGTGGGTGTGTGTGTGCGTTAGAGTTAACATAACTTATTGTGTCAAAGCAAAACTTTGGATTTTTTTATATAACTTGTGTCTTGTATGTGTGACGGCTCTTGATATTACGCGTCCCTCATCCATATCGCAGCACAATACCGTGAATTGACGTAACACTTCACTTTATTGAATGCTGCATATCACCACTCTAAGTGTTGCCTAACTTAATATGTCATCACAAAACATTGTAAATCTTGTTTGTTTTATGAACTTGGGTCTGACGTTAGCTACTCCGCTCCACCATGGCGTATGTATGACGGCTCTTGGTATACTGTTCCATATGGCTAATTAGGATGTATGACGCCTGTTGCGGCGTCTGTCTGCTTGTCTCTGCCTGCCCGTATGCTTTTCATCAGCACACACCCTATCTTACATGCAGAGCCCCTCTGGCTCTCTCTCGCCCTCTCTCTCTCGCCCTCTTTCTGGCTCTTCTCTTCCTCTGGCTTTTCTATTTTTCGACCTATCCCTCTCTGTCCCCCCCCCCCCCCACCCTCTCTGTAGCTCTTGCTTGTCTCCCTCCCTCCCCGTCAGCCTCCTCACGACAGAGAGGCAGCAGAGAACATTTCCAAACGGTCTCCAGAGACAGCTCTCGAACACAGCCTCATCCTCAAGTTCCAAGTAACACTTTGCGTAAGAATCCTCATGCGCCTGTCTTAGAGATCCTGAGAGGGAAGAGGCTAAGGGCTGGAAGTGAACAGGGGATTGGGAATAGGAAGTGTCAAAACTACATGCAAGTGCCGTATGTCACAAGCTATCTAGATTGTGCTACGGTCTGTTAATTCAAATGGCTGAATAGGGAGTTTGTAAACAATGTAAATGTGTTTGTGTGCCACATGCTATCTAGCTGTAGCATCTTTGTTCAAACTGATGTGTTTCTGGTATTGTTGTGATTCACGTTTTTGCCAGGTCATATTGAACAAAACCCCCGCCCAACAATGCAATACAATTTGACACCTACCTCCTTTGTCATAGTTTGATGTACGTAAGTGATAAGTGGATGTTCGTAAGTGTGTCTTAGAGGTGTTATGTGTAGGGAATCATGTGCTATTCTTCCTGGTAGGAGAGTGGGAAATAGCAAGGCTGCTTGAAACCACACAAACAACACACACACACACACAACACGCACGCACACACATCAGCAGCAGCATCTCTCTCAGCCTAAACAGGGATGTTTATTTCTGTTCAATCTAATTAAGAGGTTTTGTTCCCCGGCGCGAGGTGCCTAAATGTGCCGTGATGGGTTGTAATTTCACTGCTTAGATGATCACGATGCCGCAAGGACCTATCAGGGCTGACAGATGATTCCAGAAATAAGAATCTGTTTACACATTTAATAACGGATCAAAATATAGTGTGGGTGAAAACTTTGACAGGCCTCATGTCTATAATTTATGTTTTAAAATTCGGTAAGTAGGACTGGAGCCTGATTGGATATTTCCGAGCTTCTGCTGTTTTCTATCCATGTCATCTCATAGGACYAGAGGAGGGAGGAAAGGCAYYCATTTGAGATCCCTCAGCTACTGTATACAGTACCAGTKAAAAGTTTGMACACACCTACTCATTCAAGTTTTTTTTATTGTTATATTTCCTACATTGTAGAATAATAGTGAAAACATCAAAACTATGAAATAACACATATGGAATCATTTAGTAACCAAAAAAGTGTTAAACAAATCAATACATACTTTATATTTGAGATTCTTCAAAGTAGCTACTGTTTGCCTTGATGACAGCTTTGCACACTCTTGGCATTCTCTCAACCAGCTTCATGAGGTGGTCACCTGGAATGCATTTCAATTAGCAAGTGTGCCTTGTTAACTTTTTAGGGATAGGGGGCAGCATTTTCACTTTGGATGAATAGCGTGCCCAAATTGAACTGCTTCCTACTCTGTCCCAGATGCTAATATATGCAAATTAGTATTACTATTGGATAGAAAACACTCTGAAGTTTCTAAAACTGTTTGAATTATGTCTGTAAGTATAACAGAACTCATATGGCAGGCAAACTTCCAAACAGGAAGTGGAAATTCTGAGGCTGGTCGATATTCAACTCATCGCCTGTTCAAATCCCAGTAAGATATGGATCTGTTTGCACTTRCTACGCCTTCCACTAGATGTCAACAGTCTGTAGAACYTTGAATGAAGCTTATACTGTGATGTGGGGCCGGATGAGAGGGG
>NC_036873.1:7892310-7899602 GCF_002910315.2 Salvelinus sp. IW2-2015 | reverse complement strand
CTGGAAAATGGTGTGTCAATTCATAAACCATGTGCCATGGATACAGTACATTGAAAATCTCTTCCCAACTATTTTGCAATCTATATGGCATAGCTGTCAGGGTTTGATCCTTAAATGAAATGGTATATACACTGCTCAAAAAATAAAGGGATTATTATAACCTACTGCAGGCCTAAAACCTATGGGTTTAACCTTCTGAATTAATGATTATATTGAAGATAGAAGCCACCTCTTAATGAGTTCCGAGAGACAATCTGTTATCCAATGATTATTATTATGATTATTAACCCTGCATTATAATTATATAAAATCCCCTTTAAATATTCTGTGTTTTTATTTGAAGTATTGATGGACAGCAGGAGGCAATTTCTTTTTCACAAGCGTAGCAGGCTGTGAATTCTGCAAACTACGTTTCTAAGATGGGCTATTAGCACAATAGACTCTTCAACCTTTACAAAAGGATAGTCTAATTGCTCGGCTACTGTAGGTGTGAACCCCCCCCCCCCAACTTGCAATGTATTAAGTACTCTAAAGTTTTACATTTCTAACTTCAAACCTCATGCAACCGCACAATGTCAGATCAAGCATATACTGTACAGTATTTATGCTTTCGTTAACAAAATAATGAAAAAAATACTCTTTCAAAATTTCAACTATCAGGAGGACAATAGGTAATAAATATCACTGAATGACAGAGCATGGGGACTGTCATTTATATAGCCCTTCTTGTATTGTATTTATATGTATTTATATAGCCCTTCTTACATCAGCTGATATATAAAAGTGCTGTACAGAAACCCAGCCTAACACCCCAAACGGCAAGCAATGCATGTGTAGAAGCACGGTGGCTAGGAAAAACTCCCTAGAAAGGCCAAAACCTAGGAATAAACCTAGKGAGGAACCAGGCTATGAGGGGTGGCCAGTCCTCTTCTGGCTGTGCCGGGTGGAGATTATAACAGAACATGGCCAAGATGTTCATAAATGACCAGCATGGTCAAATAATAGTAATCACAGTGAACAAGTCAGGGTTCCATAGCCGCAGGCAGAACAGTTGAAACTAGAGCAGCAGCACGGCCAGGTGGACTGGGGACAACAAGGAGTCATCATGCCAGGTAGTCCTGAGGCATGGTCCTAGGGCTCAGGTCCTCCGAGAGAGAGAAAGAGAAAGAGAGAAAGAAAGAATTAGAGAGAGCATACTTAAATTCACACAGGACACGGGATAAGACAGGAGAAATACTCCAGATATATAACAGACTAGCCCCCCGACACAAACTACTGCAGCATAAATACTGGAGGCTGAGACAGGAGGGGTCAGGAGACACTGACGCCCCATCCGATGATACCCCCGGACAGGGACAAACAGGCAGGATATAACCCCACCCACTTTGCCAAAGCATAGCCCCCACTCCACTAGAGGGATAGCTTCAACCACCAACTTACCATCCTGAGACAAGGCTGAGTATAGCCCGCACATTTCTGATTTTTTAATGTTTACAGGAAGACACAATATGTAAATCTATTAGCTAACCGCATAGCAAAGACAACAACTTTTTTTTCCCACCATTTTTTTTCTGCATGGGTAGCTATCACAATTTCGGACAAATAAAGATATATATAGCCCTAACAAGAAACAACTTCATAAAATGACAGTCTGATAAACATATTTATTGTATAGCCATATGTTTTTTTCTTGAAAAAGGTGCATATTCAGTATAAATCACAGTTCTACATTGCAGCTGCAATCTGAAATAGTGCCGAAGCTGCCAGAATAATTACAGAAGACCCAACGTCAAATACCTAATTACTCATCTTAAAAAATTTCTGAAAAATACACAGCGTACAGCAAATGACAAGCCCAACATCTGTGAATCCTGGCCAATATGTCAGATTTTTTAAGTGTTTTACAGCGAAAAACACAAGTATAGCATTATATAGCTTAGCACAATAGCCAGAACACAAGCCAATTTACCAGCAGCACAGCGTTAGCGATCGTAACAATACAGCAAAGATATATAATTTTGACTAACTTGATATACTTCCTCAGATGAACAATCCTGAAACATCATATTACACATGGCATATAGGTTTTGTTCGAAAAATGTGCATATTTAGCAGCAACCAAAATCGTGGTTATACAATGTCAACAGTAGCAACAGTTCATGCATTCTGGGCCGGCGCGATCTTGGAGAGGCCACCTAATCTAATCAATAAATAAATCGTAAACTTGACTAAAAAATACAGGTTGGACAGCAAATGAAAGATGCATTTAGTTATTAATTGCAACGCTGCTTAGATTGGTTAAAAATTAAACGTTACTAGACATACAGTGTGCATTACAAGCCAGACTAGTCCGCCAATAATGTTGACAAATGCGTTTACATTTTTCCACATTAAATACGGGAATAACATCATAAATAAGCTCTTACTTTTGGACGAGCTTCCATCAGAATCTTTGGGGCAAGTGGTCCTTTGTCCAAAAAATCGTTGCTTGTTGAAACGTCGTCTTCAACTTCGGAATTAGCAGCTAACAATAGCTATGTGGCCACCAACATGCCCAAATCCTCAAAACGCAATACTAAGAAAATTCCGAAAATAGCAAATACTCGCATAAATGCATAGAACTCGGTTTAAAATAACTTGTTATGATGTTTCTAACACCTATATCGAATTCAAATACAGACGGATATAGCTAAGGCCGTAACTGAAGCGTTTTCAAAATGCCACTCCTGAGATCTTGCTTCGCGCAATGGGAGAACGACGAAAAGAGAGCTCCCCTCGTTCCTTGGCCTTTTATAAGCTCTGAGAACTACGTAGAGACTCCATTCCACTTTCTCATGTTACTGACATCCAGGGAAGCGGGTGCAGTTCATGTCGACCCATAGGATACATACAGAGCTTTAAACTGATCTGAGAACAGAGCCTCGTTTCCAGACCTCGCAGTTCCTGTCATGGATTTTCGCTGCAGAAAGAGTTCTGGTTCACCACAGACATAATTCAAAAACGGTTTTAGAAACTAGAGATGGTTTCTATCCAATAGTAATAAATAATATGCATATTGTACGACAAGAATGTATGAGGCAGTTTAATTTGACGTATTTCAATCAGTGGCAATTAAGCCACTTCCTTTTGGCCAGATAAGGTTAACGAGTTACCATATCCTGAATTAAACTCTAAAGACATATAGAATCTCTTACATCAATAACAGTCACTTATTAATCATTACCTCATATCAGTCTCATTCTGAATGTTGTAGACCTCTTGAATCCGCAAGAACTCCAGCCTTCTGGTTATTTAGTTCTAAACAAATGTATTTAATTATTTATTTACTAACAACTAAATAATAACACAGAATACACATACAGTGGTCTTCCTTTAAAAGTTACGAGCTTATGCCACAACCGTTAGTGTGTAGTAGGTGGTATTGTCATTGCACCACACTATCACCAGGGGAGTTTGAACGCTGATCTTCGTAGTCTAAATGTGGTCTATCGGTAGTCTAAACAATTAATGGAGGCGTTTTCAGTCTGAGTCTCTCCTCTGACACTAGATTGATGGATTGATGGAAAATGGCATCGGAGAGGATGGCCGCCTTTTACGTCTCCTAACCAATTGTGCTATTATGTGTTTTTTTCGCGATATTTGTAAATTATTTTGTACATAATGTTTCTGCAACGTATCTTACGGAAGAAAAGAGCTTCTGATATCAGGACAGCAATCACTCAACTCGGATTAGACGAAGATTTCTTCAACAGCAACAAGCAGGACTCACACGATATTCTCAAAACACCCCACAGGGCAGACATCCCAATTATCGCAAAAGAAGCGACGCAGAGGACGAAGAGCCGGATGCCTCGTCCGGACCCGCAGAAGGCAACTAGGAAAGCTGTCGTTACGTCAACATTACTCGCCAACGTGCAATATTGGACAATAAACTAGACGAGGTACGATCACGAATATCTTACCAACGGGACATCAAAAACTGTACTATCCTATGCTTCACGGAATCGTGGCTGAATGACGACATGGATATTCAGCTAGCGGGATACACGCTCACCGGCAGGATAGAACAGCACACTCCGGTAAGACGAGGGGGATGGTCTGTGCATATTTGTAAACAACAGCGGGTGCACGAAAGTCTAAGGAAGTCTCTAGATTTTGCTCGTCTGAAGTAGAGTATATTGTGATAAATTGCAGGGCACACTACTTGCCTAGAGAGTTCTCAGCTATACTTTTCGTGGCTGTTTATTTACCACCACAGACAGATGCCGGCACTAACCGCCACTCAGTCAGCTGTATAAGGAAATAAGCAAACAGGAAACCACTCACCCAGAGGCGGCGCTCCTAGTGACCGGAGACTTTAATGCAGGGAAACTTAAATCAGTTCTACCAAATCTCTATCAACATGTTAAATGTGCAACCAGAGGGAAAAAATCTAGATCACCTGTACTCTCACACACAGAGAGCGTAAAAAAGCTCCCTCCCTCGCCTCCATTTGGTAAATCCGACCACAACTCTACCTCCTGATTCCTGCTTACAAGCAAAAATTAAAACAGGAAGCACCAGCGGTCTATAAAAAATGGTCAGATGAAGCAGATGCTAAACTACAGCTGCTTTGCTATCACAGACTGGAACATGTCCGGATTCTTCCTATGACATTGAGGAATACACCACATCAGTCACTGGCTTTTCAATAAGTGAATAAGGACGTCGTCCCCCAACGTGACTGTACGTACATACCACAACCAGAAGCCATGGATTACAGGCAACATTCGCACTGAGCTAAAGGTAGAGCTGCCGTTTTCAAGTTGCGGGACTCTAACCCGGAAGCTTACAAGAAATCCCGCTATGCCCTGCGACGAACCATCAAACAGGCAAAGGTCAATAGAGGGCTAAGATTGATCATACTACACCGGCTACGACGCTTGTCGGATGTGGCAGGGCTTGCAAACTATTACAGACTACAAAGGGAAGCACAGCCGCGAGCTGCGCAGAGACACGAGCCTACCAGCGAGCTAAATCACTTCTATGCTCGCTTCGAGGCAAGCAACACTGAGGCATGCATGAGAGCATCAGCTGTTCCGGACGACTGTGTGATAACCTCTCCGTAGCCGAAGGTGAGTAAGACCTTTAAACAGGTTAACATACACAAGGCTGCGGGGCCAGATGGATTACCAGGACGTGTGGCACGGGCAGTGCTGACAACTGGCAGGTGTCTTCATGACATTTTCAACATGTCCCTGATTGAGTCTGTAATACCACATGCTTCAAGCAGAACACCATAGTCCCTGTGCCCAAGAACACAACGGCAACCTGCCTAAATGACTACAGACCGTAGCACTCACGCCGTAGCCATGAAGTGCTTTGAAAGGCTGGTAATGGCTCACATCAACACCATATCCCAGAAACCCTAGACCCACTCCAATTTGCATACCGCCCAAACAGATCCACAGATGATGCAATCTCTATTGCACTCACACTGCCCTTTCCCACCTGGATAAAAGGAACACCTATGTGAGAATGCTGTTCATTGACTACAGCTCGCGTTCACACCATAGTACCCTCAAAGCTCATCAACAAGCATTGATATTACGCGTTGTGGCCTGCTGGAGGTCATTTTGCAGGGCTCTGGCAGTGCCCTCCTTGCACAAAGGCGGAGGTAGCGGTCTGCTGCTGGTTGTTGCCCTCCTACGGCCTCCTCCACGTCTCCTGTGTACTGGCCTGTCTCCTGGTAGCGCCTCCATGCTCTGGACACTACGCTGACAGACACAGCAAACCTTCTTGCCACAGCTCGCATTGATGTGCCATCCTGGATGAGCTGCACTACCTGAGCCACTTGTGTGGGTTAGACTCCGTCTCATGCTACCACTAGATGAAAGCACCCAGCATTCAAAAGTGACCAAAACATAAGAACATAGGACTAGAAGTGGTCTGTGGTCACCACCTGCAGAACCACTCCTTTATTGGGGTGTCTTGCTAATTGCCTATAATTTCCACCTTTTGTCTATTCCATTTGCACAACAGCATGTGAAATTTATTGTCAATCAGTGTTGCTTCCTAAGTGCAGTTTGATTTCACAGAAGTGTGATTGACTTGGAGTTACATTGTGTTGTTTAAGTGTTCCCTTTTTATTTTTGAGCAGTGTTATATACCAGTTTTATTTAAGGATCAAACCCTGACAGCTATGCCATATAGATTGCAAAATAGTTGGGAAGAGATTTTCAATGTACTGTATCCATGGCACATGGTTTATGAATTGACACACCATTTTCCATTATTATAACCTACTGCAGGCCTAAAACCTATGGGTTTAACCTTCTGAATTAATGATTATTGAAGATAGAAGCCACCTCTTAATGAGTTCCGAGAGACAATCTGTTATCCAATGATTATTATTATGATTATTAACCCTGCATTATAATTATATAAAATCCCCTTTAAATATTCTGTGTTTTTATTTGAAGTATTGATGGACAGCAGGAGGCAATTTCTTTTTCACAAGCGTAGCAGGCTGTGAATTCTGCAAACTACGTTTCTAAGATGGGCTATTAGCAGACAATAGACTCTTCAACCTTTACAAAAGGATAGTCTAATTGCTCGGCTACTGTAGGTGTGAACCCCCCCCCCCCAACTTGCAATGTATTAAGTACTCTAAAGTTTTACATTTCAACTTCAAACCCATGCAACCGCACAATGTCAGATCAAGCATATACTGTACAGTATTTATGCTTTCGTTAACAAAATAATGAAAAAAATACTCTTTCAAAATTTTCAACTATCAGGAGGACAATAGGTAATAAATATCACTGAATGACAGAGCATGGGGACTGTCATTTATATACCCTTATTGTATTTATATGTATTTATATAGCCCTTTTTACATCAGCTGATATATAAAAGTGCTGTACAGAACCCAGCCTAACACCCCAAACGGCAAGCAATGCATGTGTAGAAGCACGGTGGCTAGGAAAAACTCCCTAGAAAGGCCAAAACCTAGGAATAAACCTAGCGAGGAACCAGGCTATGAGGGGTGGCCAGTCCTCTTCTGGCTGTGCCGGGTGGAGATTATAACAGAACATGGCAAGATGTTCATAAATGACCAGCATGGTCAAATAATAGTAATCACAGTGAACAAGTCAGGGTTCCATAGCCGCAGGCAGAACAGTTGAAACTAGAGCAGCAGCACGGCCAGGTGGACTGGGGACAACAAGGAGTCATCATGCCAGGTAGTCCTGAGGCATGGTTCTAGGGCTCAGGTCCTCCGAGAGAGAAAGAGAGAAGAGAGAAAGAAAGAA
>NC_036873.1:7845193-7892285 GCF_002910315.2 Salvelinus sp. IW2-2015 | reverse complement strand
AAGATCTCCTCCACAGCAAAACTCAAGGGGGGGGGGACAACCCAGACAGGAAGACCACGTCAGTGACTCAACCCACTCAAGTGACGCAACTTCGGCGGAAGTCGTGACACAGTGACTCAGCCCCTGTAATAGGGTTAGAGGCTGAGAATCCCAGTGATCCCAAAGAATCTTGATAAATCAATCAGATTTATATTTGGAAATGTTAGGATATTTTGCAGTCACTTAGTAGCTTAGGCCTACTCCCGACCGGTCCCGTTGTACAGTGCATATTTTCCTAACTGAACCCGTAATTAAATCGCTTTAGCCGTGATTGTGAAATTATCAGCTGATGCATTTGTCAGAGCCAGGTGGTATTGATGGAGAGTCATTGGCGGAGATTCAGGCGGCATTGGCGGAGAGTCAGGTGGAGAATGACGCGTTGAAGAGGCGGAGAACGAGATGGAGTCACAATCCATCCCAGGCACACCTGTGAGCTCTGGAACTCCACCTCCTGTTTGTGGACTCTGCAAACAACGTGTCCTTGATTGTTAGAAGCCATCCACCCTTAATGGGCTATCAGCAGGACAATAGACTCTTTCCGAGTTTAGGGACTTTAAATGTACAGTATTAATGGATGTTTGCGAGGCATGTCACTTCTCCCATATATTTTGCATAGCCCTACAAATGCACTGTTTTCTAACCATCTGGATGGATCCATAACACATTACAATGGGAATAATATCATTGAATGAAAGAGAATGGGGACTGGTCTTATAAAATCAATCAGATTTCATTTGGAAATGTAAGGATTATTTTGCTCTTCAATCACAGTCTCTTAGTATCCTAGGCTTACTCCTGACTGGTCACGTTGTACAGCGCCATGTTTTCCTAATTGAAACCCTTAATTAAATCGCTTTAGCAGTGATTGTCGAATTAATCAAGGCTCCCTTTGTTAGAATTAGAGAGAGCATACTTAAATTCACACAGGACACGGGATAAGACAGGAGAAATACTCCAGATATAACAGACTGACCCTAGCCCCCCGACACAAACTACTGCAGCATAAATACTGGAGGCTGAGACAGGAGGGGTCAGGAGACACTGACGCCACATCCGATGATACCCCCGGACAGGGCCAAACAGGCAGGATATAACCCCACCCACTTTGCCAAAGCATAGTCCCCACTCCACTAGAGGGATATCTTCAACCACCAACTTACCATCCTGAGACAAGGCCGAGTATAGCCCGCAAAGATCTCCTCCACAGCACAACTCAAGGGGGGGCGCCAACCTAGACAGGAAGACCACGTCAGTGACTCAACCCACTCAAGTGACGCAACTTCGGCGGAAGTCGTGACACAGTGACTCAGCCCCTGTAATAGGGTTAGAGGCTGAGAATCCCAGTGATCCCAAAGAATCTTGATAAATCAATCAGATTTATATTTGGAAATGTTAGGATCATTTTGCAGTCACTTAGTAGCTTAGGCCTACTCCCGACCGGTCCCGTTGTACAGTGCCATATTTTCCTAACTGAAACCCGTAATTAAATCGCTTTAGCCGTGATTGTGAAATTAATCAGCTGATGCATTGGTCCAGAGCCAGGTGGTATTGATGGAGAGTCATTGGCGGAGATTCAGGCGGCATTGGCGGAGAGTCAGGTGGAGAATGACGCGTTGAAGAGMGCGAGGKACGAGATGGAGTCACAATCCATCCCAGGCACACCTGTGAGCTCTGGAACTCCACCTCCTGTTTGTGGACTCTGCAAACAACGTGTCCTTGATTGGTTAGAAGCCATCCACCCTTAATGGGCTATCAGCAGGACAATAGACTCTTMCCGAGTTTAGGGACTTTAAATGTACAGTATTAATGGATGTTTGCGAGGCATGTCACTTCTCCCATATATTTTGCATAGCCCTACAAATGCACTGTTTTCTAACCATCTGGATGGATCCATAACACATTACAATGGGAATAAATATCATTGAATGAAAGAGAATGGGGACTGGTCTTTATAAATCAATCAGATTTTCATTTGGAAATGTAAGGATTATTTTGCTCTTCAATCACAGTCTCTTAGTATCCTAGGCRTACTCCTGACTGGTCACGTTGTACAGCGCCATGTTTTRCTAATTGAAACCCTTAATTAAATCGCTTTAGCKGTGATTGTCGAATTAATCAAGGCTCCCTTTGTTATTTAGTTTTGTAACTAAAATGCTTGACTGTATTTAAAGACATGGATGACTTGTATGCTGTGTGATGACATGCACAAATTAAGGAGTGATAGATTGACGTACTGTATATTTGAGTAGGCCAATAAGCAATATTTATGCCAATAAGTAAGTTACGCTAAAACAGCTACAGCAACAAATGCATTTTCGTTTTCTTGGAATAGAAAATTTTTGTAACGTGCCATATTTTCCTAACGGAAATCCGTTATCCTAACGGAAAATAAATTGTCTACAGTAAGAAATGCATTTTTGTTTTTCTTGGAATAGAAAAACCATAATATTCATCAAATTAATTGAGCTGAATTTCTAAAAATCAATCCAATATTGTCTGTTCTAWTCAAGGCTCCCTTTGACTCTTAGGCCTACAGCTCCATGTCATTTCAATAACAGCTTTTCAAAGATGCCCTCTGGTGGGCAAACTAGCACTAACTACCATTAATGGCAACATTGGCTGACACTTAAATAACGTGCCATCAAATTTTGCGGCAGCCCGCAAGCWGTGCTGCAACTTTTAAAGGAAGAAACATTTAAAGGAAGAACCACTGTACCCACTTACATGAGATAAAAGTCCCTAGCGGACTGACAAGATATGATGGCTTGTTACACATATGGAGAGGGAGGGGTAGGTAAAAGAGTGAGAGACACAAGAGAGACAACACTTGGATACATTTGGAACCTACGCTCAGAGYAATAGTAATAATTTGCACATGAACCATCGCTCATTCGGATAAGAAATGCAATGTATATTTTTATGCGTAGATCTCTCTCTGTCGTCTCTCGGTTGAKACCAATCGATCCATCTATGGGGASTGGCTTGATGTAAGGCTCTGGTTGTCCACCAGAMGTCACAATGTCCTTCTTAGTTGTAGAGCGTCTCTGGTAGTGAAGTGTTTGTTAGAGATTCTTCAGATGCACTAATGGTTGTCTGAGATGGGATTCTTCCTTCCCGCCTCGTGTCTTTAGTCAAAGTTCMAGGACCACTTTTACATTCACAGCTGCAGACTGTGAATGTTTCTGTTCTCGTAGTGAAGGTTCTCACTTCATGTTGGTTTTCAGAGTTTCAACCATTTGTAACGTTTAGCTCGCGCTTCATGTTGGCTGGTCTCCTAGGTGAGGTTATCTTCTCATCTAGTGTTGAGGTTGAGAGCTTCAGAGTTTTTAACCATTCGTAACATCCGGCTCCCACCGTCCGTCTGCTGGTCTCGTAGTTGTCTCAATGGTTGATTATGCAGGGATCAGCTCACGACCACTTTACATGCCAGTAGTAACCCAGCAATGTACTGGTCTCATCATTTTCAGCCGTGTAGCCACTTCTCCACGCTTTCCAGTCTMGTAGTTTCAACCATTCGTAATGTCCYGCTCACACCGTCCYTCTGCTGGTCTGCTATGTTAATTCTTAGCGAGTCCTTTTAAGCACTCTGGTCGGGAAGGTGGTTCCATCACACTGACATGTACTTCTGACCTCATTAGGGGCGTGGCTTAGTTCATGTGCAATGGATATGAAAAACAATTTTCTCATTAGAAGACTAAAATCACATCTATTTTGTCAAAAATACTCTCATACTTAATCATATATTTTATACAACATTTAAATGTAAACTTGACAGAATGTGTTTCCTTTCTAAGTGACAGTATTTTCATTATACAGTTTTTAATGACATCACAAAATGAAAAGCAATATGACATGATTATTCTTTAGATCCCCACAGACCATTCTTAACATTCCTATCTTATAAATATTGTTCCCATATTCACTTTCTGGACAAAAAGGTTTTGGTGGCAAAAGTCTCTCTACACAAAGCACATTTCTTTCCCAAAACTGCAGGGCAGGAAAGACCCTTTTGCGGCATACAATTTATGACCGGCCCAACTCCCCTCTCCTCTCCTGTGGGAGAGGGGGGGGGGGGGGGGGTCTGGCTATCTGTCAGCCATTTGTCAAGCTGATCCAAGGCCTTAGATCCTCAGCAAGGAGAGAGTCATGACACAGTTGTGTTGTGACATGGTAGGGGCATACAGAAGATAGCCCTATTTGGTAAAAGACAAGGTCCATATTATGGCAAGAACAGCTCAAATAATCAAAGACAAACGACAGTCCATCATTACTTTAAGACATGAAGGTCAGTCAATACGGAACATTTCAAGAGCATTTGAGATCCCTCAGCTACTGTAWACAGCCAAGAGTGTCATCGAGGCTGTCATCAAGGCAAAGGGTGGCTAATTTGAAGAATCTAACATTTAAAATATATTGTTTTTTTTGGTTACTACATAATTCCATATGTGTTATTTCATTTATTTWAATWTTTTTCATTGATGTCTTCACTATTATTCTACAATGTAAAAATAAAGAAAAACCCTTGAATGAGTGGGTGTGTCCAAACTTTTGACTGGTACTGTATATCAAACCTGTTGGCAATGCAGGTGTTATAAAGGCCCACTCTTTTCATGTTTCAAAGACTCACTCATCAAGTCGAAAAACGACAAAACGGCAGTCTTGGTTTGCAATAAAGCTATGGGATCTCAAATTCATAGATGTGGATATGGATGCCAAGACTGACAGTCGATGAGATTATCATGACAACTGTCACTGAGTCGGCCTTTAACAAAGGGAAAGTGTTGATTAAATATGCCACGTTCTTGAGGCCTCCCACCATGCCATCTATGGTATTATGATGTTTTATAAAGACTTTTCATTTTGTTAATTTCTTTTAAGATGAATTGATATGTAAAGGAAGGGTCCTTTTTGGAATGCAAAGTCACACCCCAATCCTTTGCCCTTGATAAGTCATTAGCATCCTCTAATTCACCGTAACTTGGTTCATTTTAATGAACGATGCTGATGAGAATATTTAATAAAGCAATTAGTCCCAGATATTCTAATACGCTCTTTAATTTATAATTTTTTGGGTCAATTTTTTTTTCCTTTCCATAATCATTGCTATCCGCAAACGTGTAAGTCCACATTTTTAACCATCACACTTAAAAACAAACCAGTCATAGCTTAAAATGTCATTGTATTTCGTATGCCCCCATTGGTGTTTTACTTCTGTAAAAGGTGGTGTATAATTTGATCTACAGCTTATTCATGTGACGTAACAAGCTCGTCAGAACTAACCCAAGATCAYAATTGAGGATACAGACAGATTGGGCAAATGAATTATACAGCATGCACACACATGCGACATTAGACGACGTGTTTGGAAGCAATATGAACATAATTATCTGGTTAGTCCAAGCCTTCCGGAAAAGGCCACCGCTTGCTAATGGAAAGCTAAATATCAGGGCTAAATACTGACATGGTGTCAACTGTGTGTGTCGTGAAGAGACAATGACATTTAAACCAGAGTAAACTAGAGGGAGAGGAAGAGAGGTGTAAGATTCTGTATTTATTTTCTTAGTCAATCTTGTGTTCTTTTTCGTTGTGTTCTTGAACGTAGCCCTGTCTTTCCTTTTTGTTCATTGATTTCACCTGTGTTAGTTACTCACCTGGTCTCATCGGGCTCCTTATTTAGTTCATTCTGTTTGTGCCTTTGTGAGGTGTTGTTCCTTTTGACTCTACTAAGCCTTTTCCTAGCTCGTTTGTGAGAACCAGTTATAGCCTTCAGTCCTAGTTTTGATTCACCTGCCTGTTTGCCTACCTGTGTATGKCCATTGCCTGCCTGTGACCACGATTCCTGCCTTCTGTGAAGGTGAAATAAACACCTACTGCACTCTGCGCGTGAAACTACACCTTTTTCTCCCTGAGTATTCATTGAGAGAGATATGCACACGCACACAAAACTTACTTCCCTGCATATCTTGATGTGGTGGTAATGACCCTTGAGAACRAGCAGCAACATGGATCGCAGTGTCATTCATCAGGGGTTTCAGACCCAGCTAAAGGTCAGCCAAGAGGGCAGACATGTGAAACATCTTAATGAACCTTTGTAAGAGTGATCAAGGGACAGCAGCACCACACACACACACACGTGGGTTGTAACAGTAGAACAGAATTTGACACTGAAAGTTAACTACTGTCCCGTCTTTTTCCCGTGATTTATGGTTGAATTTATTGAGTAGTGTGTACTTTTGATGCCATTACAATGGGCGATAGGCCTACAGTCTGTTCGTTTGATAGCACCTCTCCCTTCACTCTCTCGCTGTCAGTTACCTTGATGTTTTGGACCACTCTGAAATGCAATTGGCTAGAACAGAAATATTACCCCTGTGGAGCAGGGAACATTTGCCTCCTTTCTCCTTCAATATTATTTCTCCTTCCAGCAGGAATACAATTACTCACCCGAAGGTACCGCACTGACACATGCAAGCACGCAGACACACACTTGCGCACACACACATAAACACAAACACTGTTTCCCTGCCTTCAGGAACTGCAGACACTGTTACAAATGTGCCTCCCATTCATCAGAACCTCGATGTGCGGCAGAGAGTAAATCTTGATTCAGCCGTTATTATATATAGACTCGTGAAACACAGAGCTGTCAGGAAGCAAACCAATAGAAGGGGTAATAAAGTTCTAATTAAAACAATCTGGGGAGTGGAGAGCGCAAGTTTGGCATAGAGGACACTAGTTTCATCCTCACATGTACTGTGTGTGTGTGTGTGTGTGTGTGTGTGTGTGTGTGTGTGTGTGTGTGTGTGTGTGTGTGTGTGTGTGTGTGCAGGGTTTCGGTAGGTTACTTTCTAAATGTAATCAGCTACAGTTATAGTTACCTGTCCAAAATTATAGTCAGTAACATAACTTTTGGATTACCCAAACTCAGTAAGGTAATTGGATTACTTCACCCTTCAAATGCGTTAGAAGAAGACAACAAGGAGCCATCAAACACATTTGGTGTGTCATCATCGTGGTCTCTGACTTGTGGTCAGACTCACTCAGGTTTTTTCAATGCGGAATTGAATGTCATTGAGAAAACAGAAAGGTGTCGCAATGCATTTTTTTTTCTCACAAACGTCTTTTCTGAATTTGAAAAACAATCCAAATGTAATCATCTCATTTTTCATAAGTATCCGATTACAATATTTTAGCTGGTAACGTAACTGATTACCGTTTGTTTACTTGTCATCAGATTACGTATAATCAGTTACTCCCGAACTCTGTGTGTGTATCCGTTTGTGTGTGTGTCTGTGCGTATGCCTTTGTGTGTGCAACCGTGTGTGTGTGTGTGCCCGTGTCGAAGGCTTAGATGGATCATGCAACGACTTACAAATGCTTCACTAGGAAGAGAAAATTAATAGGAGCCATTAGTAAGCGTCTGGAGAGGAACGTGCACGTCCAAAAGGTGAACAGAATTGCTAGACACAATAATGTTCTATACCAACCAGTGGAGGCTGCTGAGGGGAGTACGGCACATAATAATGTCTGGAACGTAGTCAATGGAATGGCATCAAACACATGGAAACCATGTGTTTGATGTATTTGATACCATTCCACTAATACCACTCCAGCCATTACCACAAGCCCGTTCTACTCAATTAAGGTGCCACCAACCTCTTGTGGTACCAACCCAACATAACGCAGTCATAATTAAATGCGACATACATTGTATCTCTATGGCGTGTCCACTGTGCACTAGAGGACAGCTGCTACAGAGAATCAAAAAATGTTCAATGGCTCGTCTCGTTAAATAAGTTCTGTACAGTGGCCTGGGGTGGTCCAGCAATCCAAGGCGCTGCCTCTGGATCACACGTACTGTGTATTGCTGCAAGGATGGGTTCTGATCGGACCCACTGCTAAAGGAATGAGACTTCCCCTCTCCTTAAAAGGAAGAAGTTCTATACAGAACAATTTCTTTTTTTTGTTGCTGTATAGCTTTTGTCTACATTTGAGAGATGAGAAGAGTCAGGGTAAAGTGGGGGAGTAGGAGTGAAACCGACAAACGTGGCAAATGTTGTCGAGCTGAGAACAGCTAAATCGGAGTGAGCGACACAGCAGCCGTCTTAAAACCCCAGCCAAAGAGAAAGTAGGGAAAATAAAATTGATGTTGATATTTCACTGTGGTGCTGACCATGATTAAATGTTCGGTCTCACTTTCAGCACAATCATTCCTGACGTTCAGACACACTCAGTTAAACTTTAGAAAGTTACAAATGTTTAGGGAAAAGTAAAATTAAGTGAAGCAAGCATTTTTTTGTCCCGGAGATAAAGGCCTCGAGGGTTACTTTGCCCTGTTACCATGGCAGCATCTGATTCCGTCTGAGTAATTTGCCATCTATTATATTAASGGATCTTATCTCTGGTTACTTTGTTCCTTTCAATATAGGAACATAATTTAAAAACTTATATAAACTTAATTTAAAAGAAACACACTCGCAAGATACATTTTCATAATCATTAAACGTTAGATTGTTCATTTTCTATTAACTTTGCCACAAGAGAAGGATTTCCATTTTGGCTTCTTTTAATTGCCTCCTTGTGTTGGGAACTTTCGAAGAAGCATAATAATCAAATCCCCCTCCAAAAATMTCTATATTCAAATATTTAAACTATTTGCGCATCATTGCACTTCACAGCCTTTAAGCATAATTTTGCCTTAAAAAAGCATAGATGTCACAGACAGACAATTAGACATTGAATTAGGATGTATAGGTTTTGATCCTGACTGTCACATCTGCTCCTGCCACGCCCTCTAGTGCTCATCCTGTGTCTCCTTGACCTGCCGCCACTCCCCCAGTGCTCTCTCCCTCTGTTACGTCCGTCGTTAGAATGAGACCACGGTGCAGCATTTACATTACATTTACATTTACATTTAAGTCATTTAGCAGACGCTCTTATCCAGAGCGACTTACAAATTGGAGCGTTGTAGGCGTACATTTTTCTTTATTCAAAATGACACCGAAAAACAACAAAATACAAAAACAAACGTAAAGCTATATGCAGTGCCGAAAGCAACTACACACAAACAAGATCCCACAACTGAAGGTGGGAAAAAGGGCTGCCTAAGTATGATCCCCAATCAGAGACAACTATAGACAGCTGCCTCTGATTGGGAACCATACCCGGCCAACAAAGAAATAGACAAAATAGAATGCCCACCCAAATCACACCCCGACCTAACAAAATAGAGAAATAAAAAGGCTCTCTAAGGTCAGGGCGTGACAGTACCCRKCCCCCACCCCAAAGGTGCGGACTCCGGCCGCAAAACCTGACTCTATAGGGGAGGGTCCGGGTGCACTTGGCTGTGCAGGCGCACAGGAGATACCCTGCGTAGAGCTGGCGCAGGATATACTGGGCCGTGGAAGCGCACTGGAGACCAGGAGTGCTGAGCCGGCACAACCCGTCCTGGCTGGATGCTCACTTTAGCCCGACACGTGCGGAAAGCAGGCACAGAACGCACCGGGCTAAGGGTGCGCACTGGAGGCATGGTGCGCAGAACCGGAAACATGGTATCTGAACCGTGACCAACTCCTCATCGTAATTACAGGGAGTTGGTTCTCGTTCCCACCTTCGCTCCGCTCGCCACCCCGTGTTCCCCCCCCAGATTGTTTTGGATGCTGCCTCTCGGGCTTCCGTCGTTTCCTTGATTCCTGGTTTCGTCGCCGTTCCTCTCTCGCTGCCTCCGCCTGCTTCCGTGTGTGTGTGTGTGATTGTGTGGGCGGAGACAGGTGTGCTGGAGTCAGAGCAGATCCCCACCAGCTGCAACCTGTTCCACCTGTTCATCTCAGCCTCCTGCCCGGAACAAAACCTCCACCAAACCCACTTCCGGTCTGCTTCACCCTCTTCCCATAACCTGTGGTCCCTGGTCACACATAGATCTGAACTTCGTCACTGGCCGTCCCCCGTCTAACGGTGACTCAGTCATCCTCACCATTATCGACAGATTTTCCAAAGCGGTTCACTTCATTCCCCTTTCCCAAGCTTCCATCCTCCAGGGAGACTATGGATCTGCTGGTATCCCATGTGTTTTGGCTGCATGGCATTCCCACTGACATGGTTTCCGACAGGGGACCCAAGTTTACATCCCAGGTTTGGAGATCCTTCTATTCAGGACTTGGTATTAATGCTAGTCTTTCATCTGGATATCACTCCCAGACCAACGGCCAGACCAAACGGGCCAACCAGGAGCTGGAAACTGCCCTACGCTGTGTGACTTCGTCTAATCCTTCCTCCTGGAGTGCTCAGCTACCCTGGGTGGAATATACCCACAACACCCTCATCAACGCCTCGTCAGGTATGCCACCCGTTGAGTGTGCTCTGGGCTATCAACCCTGCCCATGAGGTTGAGGTAGCAGTGCCCTCAGTCCAAGACCACATGCGCCGTTGTCATCGCACCTGGAGGAGGGCCCGGGCTGCCCTTCCCCGGGCCTCCGCCAGGCCCAATCCCAAGCTAACCATCGCCGTGCCTCAGCTCCAGTCTACACTCTAATCCGATGGACTTGCCCTCCGATGAGAGAAAGTGGCTTCCAGGAAACTTGCCCCCCGATTCATTGGTCCCTTTGAGATTGATCGTGTCATTAACCCCTCTGCTGTGCACCTGAATCTCCAAGACTCTCTGAGAATCCATCCAACCTTCTATGTGTCCCTGACTAAACCTGTCTGCTTCAGTTCCCTGTCTCCTCCTGCAGCAGCTCCTCCACCCCCTCGGCTCATCGATGACCATCCTGAATATACCATCCGGCGGCTTTTGGATGTGCGCCATCGGGGTTGCCAGCAGTACCTGGTGGACTGGGAGGGATACGGGCCTGAGGAGCCCTGTACCCGTAGGGGGTGCTGCTGCTGCCACGCCCTCTAGTGCTCATCCGGTGTCTCCTTGACCTGCCGCCACTCCCCCAGTGCTCTCTCCCTCACCATCTCTCTGTGAGTGATTGTGTGGGCGGAGACAGGTGTGCTGCAGTCAGAGCAGATCCCCACCAGTTGCAACTTGTTCCATAATCAAGACCTCTACAAATACTCAATCCTGCCACTTCCACACTGCACACTGCCTACCCTGTCCCCACACCTCTCGCTCCAGCCTCAGCCTCTGCACCTGGTTTCCAGCAACCCGCCCAAGCTTCCCCTGGCCTGCACTCAATCTTCCCCCCGTGTTTCAATAAATACCTTGGTTACCTCATCCCAGTCTCCTCGTCTGTGTCTGCTCTTGTGTTCACCTGTTCCGCTCCGCGTGACACTGACTCCTTTATAGGGTATTCTGGTGCCTTGGCCTGAAATATTGGCGGCAGTGATGTTTTGACACTGGGTGGTCTGGTTTCAGTTATCCCCACCATGCAGATAATATCTAACACATCATGCAGAGAAAAAAATGCCACTACTGATTTGACTGAACCACATTTACTGAAGAGAAATGGAAAGGGAGAGAAGGAGAAGAAACAGAAAGGCAGAGAAGGATTGGGAAGGGGAGACAGAATGAGAAGAACGGAGAAGGAGAAAGAAACAGAAGAACAGTAAATTAGACAGAAGGAGAAAGAAAGAGAGACAGAAACAGAAGGCAGACAAGGACAGAGACAGAAGGGAGCGACAGAAGGACAGACAATGAGAGAGAGAACAAAACAGAACAGGTTCAGAGATGGAGAGAGACAGTAAAATACATGTTGAATCTGATCAACAACTCTGACACTCAATCTGTCAGTAAGTGTTCAGCCAACTCTGTCCTCTGTCTGGAAATAAGATACAACAGATACAAGCTTTCCCATCTTCTCTCAGCATGGGGCTAACTAGACGACACCAGCCACCAGCCACCAGCTGACAACCTCTGTGTTACAATGAGCAGTAATGACTGAATCAGAGCAATACAGGGGTATGATCCCAAATGGCACCCTAATCCCTTTTTTTTGGGATGCAGTCAAGGACACGGCGAGGGGAGTAGGCACTAGGTAGTTATCGCAATCAAGTCAGGTTCAGAGATGGAGAGAGACAGTAAAATACATGTTGAATCTGATCAACAACTCTGACACTCAATCTGTCAGTAAGTGTTCAGCCAACTCTGTCCTCTGTCTGGAAATAAGATACAACAGATACAAGCTTTCCCATCTTCTCTCAGCATGGGGCTAACTAGACGACACCAGCCACCAGCCACCAGCTGACAACCTCTGTGTTACAATGAGCAGTAATGACTGAATCAGAGCAATACAGGGGTATGATCCCAAATGGCACCCTAATCCCTTTTTTTGGGATGCAGTCAAGGACACGGCGAGGGGAGTAGGCACTAGGTAGTTATCGCAATCAAGTCACATTGTTTCAAAATTAATTTACGGAACGCAGTTATTGATTCTAATCAATGCAATTGGATGGTATGACTATTATTAATACAACAAACATGAAGTGGTAACTTAAGACATCCAGAGAGAGAAAGGTTTAGGCCTCAACCAAATGAAGGAAAATACATTTTATTTTGAATTGTGTGATGTTTAATATTTGTTAGCAAAGTTTGGTATATTTCTCATTTGATTTGTAAAACTTAGAAGGGGGCTTTGGAACTGAAAGCAAGCAATTGATTAATGACTCCATTGAAATGTCATATGAAAGACCAAAATATATGTTATGAGAAATCGCTCATAACAACAGGACGGCATGGACAAGTCTGACAAGCCATTCATTACGTTCGTCCGTGCTTAAAAGAGCATGGAAAATACAACTTTATAGTTTGTTTTAGACTCAAATAGCATTTCAAACACAGCACTTCAAGCACTTTTGAGAAGGAAATCTTGGCTATACTTTGCTTGACTGTGCCAAGCAATCGCTCTACATATCTGAGAGTTACAAAAGAGAACATGTTAATTTGCTATTTAAATCATTAAAAAAAAATCTGCCTTGTCCCAGATCCGTTTGTGGTGTCTTGTCACGCAATCAAGAGTTGACAAGAAAGCACACGAGGTCYTGCTGCAGTGTTCAGTTCGTGTAATGACATTAGCTAATATACGTTGCATTGAAATACACTACCAGTCAAACGTTTTAGAACACCTACTCATTCAAGGGGTTTTCTTTATTTTTACTATTTTCTACATTGGAGAAAAATAGTGAAGACATCAAAACTATGAAATAACACATATGGAATCATGTAGTAACCAAAAAAGTGTTAAACAAATAAAAAKATTTTTTTTTATTTGAGATTCTTCAAATAGCCACCCTTTGCCTTGTGACAGCTTTGCACACTCTTGGCATTATCTCAACCAGCTTCCTGAGCGAGTCACCTGGAATGCATTTCAATTAACAGGTGTTCCCTCTTAAAAGTTAATTTGTGGAATTTATTTCCTTCTTAATGCGCCTGAGCCAATCAGTTGTGTTTGGACAAGGTATGGGGGTATACAGAAGATAGTCCTATTTGGTAAAAGACCAAGTCCATATTATGGCAAGAACAGCTCAAATAACCAAATATAAGTGACAGWCCATCATTACTTCAAGACATGAAGGTCGGTCAATACGGAACATTTCAATAATTTTGAAAGTTTCTTCAAGTGCAGTCGCAAAAACCGTCAAGCGGTATGATGAAACTGGCTCTCATGAGGACCGACAGAGGAATGGAAGACCCAGTGTTACCTGTGCTGGAGAGGATAAGTTACCAGCCTCAGAAATTGCAGCCCAAATAAATGCTACACAGAGTTCAAGTAACAGACACATCTCAACATCAACTGTTCAGAGGAGACTGTGTGAATCAGGCCTTCATGTTCGAATTGCTTCAAAGAAACGACTACTAAAGGACACCAATAAGAATAGAGACTTGCTTGAGCCAAGAAACACGAGCAATGGACATTAGACCGGTGAAAATGTGTCCTTTGGTCTGGAGTCCAAATTGGAGATTTTTGGTTCCAACCGCCGTGTCTTTGTGAGACGCGGAGTAGATAAACAGATGATCTCTGAATGTGTATTTCCCACCGTAAAGCATGGAGGAGGTGTTATGGTGTGGGGGTGCTTTGCTGGTGACACTGTCTGTGATTTATTTAGAATTCAAGGCACACTTAACCAGCATGGCTACCACAGCATTCTGCAGCGATACGACATCCCATCTGGTTTGGGCTTAGTGATTTGTTTTTCAACAGGACAATGACGCAACACACCTCCAGGTTGTGTAAGGGCTATTTTACCAAGAAGGAGAGTGATGCGTCAGATGACCTGGCCTCCAAAAATCCCCGACCTCAAGCAAATTGAAATGTTTGGGATGAGTCAGACCGCAGAGTGAAGGAAAAGTAGCCAACAAGTGCTCAGCATGGGAACTCTTTCAAGACTGTTGGAAAAGCATTCCAGGTGAATCTGGTTGAGAGAATGCCAAAGGTGTTCAAAGCTGTCATCTAGGCAGGGGTGGCTACTTTGAAGAATCAAAAATGTTAAATATGTTTTGATTTAACACTTTATTTGGTTACTACATGATTCCGTATGTTTTTTTTCATAGTGTTGATGTCTTCACTATTACTCTACAATGTTGAAAATAGTTTWAAAAAACGTGCAATGACTAAGTGTGTCAACTTTTGACTGGTACTGGTACCCTCAGCACCCCTACTTCCCTCAGCTATGTGCTGTACTGTGGTGCCCTTGATATGACTCCACCATAACTGCAATGGCAAATATGATGTGAGAAGAAAATACCAGCACAGTAAAGGCTCTACGGTAAAAAGCATGAGTAACGCACACCCCAAAATGCTGGAGAGGTGCTGACTAACGGAATAGTAACTTGTGTAAAAATATATATAGAGAGTCGCACACTCTATATACAGTATGATCACAATAATTTAATTAAACACGTGAGTAAAGGTTCCACGGTAACATCAATAGAAGAGGGTTCAACGTGATGAGCGACGTGATGAAGGAAGACGTTGCTCATCCTTTGGAAGAGATTGATCAGAGTAGAAATTTGATTTGATCTTTGAGAAATTAAGCTAATTGAGTACTCACTTTTTACTGTATGTACACACTGTATTCTCGACATGACTCATCCGTATAACTACTTCTGCACATACCTTTTTCCTACTTCCCATACTGTCTTTACACACCACATACTTATATTCTGGACTCTGACATTGCTTGTTCAGATATTTCTTAATTTCTTGTTTTTTCTTCTGTTTTTTAAAATGATTTGAGTATGAGTATTGTACTGTTAGACATACTGCACTGCTGGAGCTAGAAACAATTTCGCTGCACCTGCTTTATCATCTGTTAATCTGTGTACATGACAGAAAAACTTGATTTGATTTTGATTTGAAACACCAGAGATGCTGGTAGCTAGGTATTTACAGAGGGAGGGAACACTCTGTGCCTTCACCCACCACTAATCCTGCTAATCCAATCCGCTTCGGGCTGTGTCAAAAAGGAAAAGATCTAGTAAATGTATATGGTTTGGGGAGAGTAAATACAATTCAGTCTGTGGGATACTAAGTGACAATGTGCTGCTATACTTCCCATGAAATAGGAAACGTCGGAAAACTATATTTTACAGAATAGTATTGCACAGTGTTATAGAAACTCAACTCAATGGCCATACTTTTTATTGCACAGTACACAAACTTTTGATTTGAGCAGAAATTGTAGGCCCACTTATGCAATTTGAATACATAATTTACATGAAAAGCAGAAAGCCTTTTACTGTGCTATTGAAATTCCAAATAACATCCCAGCTAGCACATTTGGTTCCTTGGAAGTTGTTGGAATGTACGTTTTTGGTTTCACATTGGTTCTGCGAAAAAGTCATACGTTTCCTGCGTGCTAAAACGTTTTTTTTTTTAACCGATCTGACAACGGACGTGAACATTTTGCCTCTTCTGGGAACATCAGTTGAAGTTTACATACACTTAGGTTGGAATCATTAAAACTCGTTTTTCAACCACTCCACACATTTCTTGTTAACAAACTATAGTTTTGGAAAGTCTGTTAGGACATCTACTTTCTGCATGATACAAGTCATTTTTCCAACAATTGTTTACAGACACATTATTTCACTTAAAATTCACTGTATCAAAATTCCAGTGGGTCAGAAGTTTACATATACTAAGTTGACTGTGCCTTTAAACAGCTTGGAAAATTCCAGAAAATTATGTCATGGCCTTAGAAGATTCTTTATTTATTTTACCTTTATTTAACTAGGAAAGTCAGTTAATAAGAACAAATTCGTATTTTCAATGACGGCCTAGGAACAGTGGGTTAACTGCCTTGTTCAGGGGCAGAATGAACGTGTGCGAGCAAGGAGGCCTACAAACCTGACTCGGCTAGACCAGCTCTGTCAGGAGGAATGGGCCAAAATTCACCCAACTTATTGTGGGAAACTTGTGGAGGGTTACCCGAAACGTTTGACCTAAGTTAAACAATTTAAAGGCAATGCTACCAAATACTAATTGAGTGTATGTAAACTTCTGACCCACTGGGAATGTAATGAAAGAAATAAAAGCTGAAATAAATCATTCTCTCTGATATTATTCTGACATTTCACATTCTTAAAATAAAGTAGTGATCCTAACTGACCTAAGACAGTGAATTTTTACTAGGATTAAATGTCAGGAATTGTGAAAAACTTTGTTTAAATGTACATTTTTAGGTTGCAGGCAGGCTCTGAGAACATTTTACTATGGTACCCTAAAAGTTTTTGTGGAAGGTTTTACTAACGTTCTGAGAATCAAAATTATAGGTTAGCCTCCCGAGTGGTGCAGCGGTCTAAGGCAATGCATCGCAGTGCTGGAGGTGTCACTACAGACCCGGGTTCGATCCTGGGCTGAATCACAAACGTCCGTGATCGGGAGTCTCATAAGCGGTGCACAATTGGCCAGCGTCGTCCGGGTTAGGGGAGGGTTTGGCTGGGGGGGGCTTTACTTGGCTTTACTTGGCTCATCCCACTCTAATGACTCCGTGCGGCGGGCAGGGCGCCTGCATACTGACCGCGGTTGTCAGATGAACGGTGTTTCCTCCGACACATTGGTGCTTCCGGGTTAAGTGTGCGAGTGTTAAGAAGCGTGGTTTGGAGGGTCATGTTTCGGAGGACGCATGACTCGACCTTCGCCTCCCGAGCCCGTTGGGGAGTTGCAGCAATGAGACAAGATCGAAATTGGGGAAGAAAAAGGGGGTAAAATACACACACACACACAAAAAAAATATATATAGGTTATTTGAAGGTAATTAAAGTAATGACAAAAATAATTCTCAGATCGTTAAGAAACAATGATCTTCTGTGAGAATTTCAGTACTTCAGCACAAGGTTTCCTACAGGTTTCCTCATGGTTCTATTTAGCCATGTTCTCAAATTGTTTCAAACGTTAAATGGGGAAAAAAACTACTTTAGTAACACTAAGAGAACATTGTAAGGATGTTATTTAAAAACATATACATTCCATTCTCATCATCAAGAAAACTCTCTCTGTCCTCTATCTTGTAGTGTGTTTAGGTGTGTTAGCCGCGCCTACAGTACTAAATGGCCACACCTGATCTTTCCTTTGAAATGGAGTCTGTTAGAGTTGACTAAAATGAACAGCTTTGTATGAGTTAAAAAACATGGCATGCTAGCTCCATCCTGGTGACACAGCTAGTTCCATGGATATAAAACAGAAGATCACAGTTTCAAATCTCACTGATGTCGTACCACAATAAAAAATGTATGCGTTTGCATGATTAATGCCAAAGGAAATGAATTTCCATGCGTCCTATCTGTGCTTGGAGTTCCAAACAGTTAACAACCTAAGCTAGCAGTGTTATCAAAAGTCTTATTAAAACATGTTCTCATAACATTTTTTAAGTAGAACCATGGAGAAGACGGTATGCTGAAGTATTACAATTCCAACAGAAGGACGTTGTTTCTTAATGTTCTCCGAACTATTTGAGAATATTCCCAACGTCAAACCAGTTGGAGAACATTCCTAGAACATTACCAACATTTTAATAAAATGTAACCATGTTTGAACTTTTAGGAAACATTCTGTTAATGTAATGAAATTATATTTTTCTGTCAGGTTCCGTTAATGTGCTGAGAATGTTTCAAAGCCAAGCAACTACCCTGCACCATTCCCAGAAAGTTGTGGTACGGTTGTAAGCAAAGAAAACATAGGACAAACACGCTCTCACCAAGCTCTAAGAAACATATGGTTCTCAGAACATTACGTGCTAGCTGGGATGATTTCAGGAGGGATTGCTTTGTGTGAGCAAATAGAAAGGACTGTTAAAATTGCTGCAGCAGCCAAGCGGTATGGGAGGAATTTGAAAACCGTGTCTGCTAGCCAAACCAAACATAATCATTCCTGATTCAAATGGGTAATCAAGTCATCGTTGATTTGTTGTTACATTTTCACATGGCAAATTCAAACTTCTATTATTTATTCTTATTTGCGTGACTGGTGCTTTATAAAATCCGAGTAGAGACACACTGGGTGAGGTTATGCTAGATAATGTATCCATTTTAAAGGGTCATTAAAKTCCAAAAATGAAAGTTTTGTCCCAAAATTATTCTGACCTCAAAGGTAGTTTAATCAAACTGATTTCAGGAGTGTAATGGTCCTTTAACCCCAAACAATAGGGGTAGACCCGTATTCACATTCAATCGTAACTTCTATCACTAAATGTTAGACTAATATTGTTGGAGTTTTATGGCTTCATATATTAGTAATACCCATCTGTACCGTAATATATCAAAGTCTTGTTCAGTACATGCCACCCATCACCAGAGTTAAAACTTTGGGAGAAGTGTGAGTTTATTCACACTTTGGGAGAGGTGTGAATAAATGATGTATATAGTCGTTTATATGCCATGCACCATTCTGCCATGGGCACTGACTACCTCGTTTACTCTCCTCTCATAGTCCAACTCGGGTCAGTGTTTTTCACTCCTGGTCTTGGACAGCTTGTGAGTATGTGCACGCTTTTCTCCCAGCCCACCGCTAACACACCTGATTAATTGAATTGAGGTCTTGATTAGAGTAACTGATTCTATTGATTAGAGTAATACAATCCAGGTTGTGCAGGCTTTTGTCCTCGCCAAAAGACAAAAAGAGGGCATCATGTCAAATAAATGAAATGAGAACAATAATTATATTTCTACAGGATGAATACATCTGTTACATCTCAAGTTGAAAATACATGTATGGGTTCATGCTGTATAATGGAAACGTAAACACTTTCAGGGGGTTGATGAACACAGCGTTCCTTTTGATATCCTTTTTCTCTTGCCAGCAGCACCACCAGTATGAAAAACAGGTTTAGAAGTCATTCTCTCAGGTCTCAGGTCAATCACAGTGTTTGAGCTAGGTGTTTTCTTGTAGCTTTTCTTAGCATCAAAAAGTCCCATTCCAACTGTCCAAGTTGAGGTTCTAGCAGAATGGAACAGTTTTACCTGCTTCCCCTTTGCCACCTAGGTTAGAGACTTCAAAGCAGGTTATTTGGAGCTGGAGCTTGGGTGCAGGGTTATCCTCTCTTCATCCTGCYCCAAAGACCTTTGAAGACTTCTGCAAAACATGGTGACGTGTTCTAAATGTGTTATACTATTTTTACTCAATAATAAAGCAGAGCAACAGTGCAGATAGGAACATATCAGAAAGTGAATAGCGTTTCCSTTTTTAGACCCGTACTTCGTGGCTATACAGTTCTTTGTTTGGTCGCTTATATCTCCATGTTTTTGAGCAGTGAGGGGAGAGGTCTGAGTGGGTCTGCCATGACAGTTTTTGGTCCTGTGTGGACATGGTCCATCCTTGGTTATTTCTGCTGGCTGTAGCTTTAGCCGCAGGCAACTCAGTGGAGATTGGAGATTCAGTGTGCGTGTGTGTGCATCCATTGAAATCTCTCACAAAGGAAATATGTTTTATTCCCTATTATGTGAATTAGCAGTCAGAGGAGAAACTATTCAGATTGGAAAACTTTGTCCGTGGTATCTCATTTTCAACTATGAAGAAGCCCTCGTGTCCTTGACACAGACACAAGTGTGAGGCATRTAAGAACACACCGACAGCTAACCGTTTGGACCAAATCCCCTCTACAAATGGTCTTCAGTCTCATCTAATCTAATCAGCATAAACCTGGACAGTCCAATAAAACAATGTATACAACCAATTAAGCATAAGACACTGAGGTATATCACGTTTATCCTATCATCATATTTCTATCTATTCAACATGTTAATTCCAGCTGGAACGAAACATTGCAAACAGGGGTCCTATTCATTGGTGCAAAACGTAGCGAAACGTTTTTCAACAAAAACAAACGTTTGTTATTGGGCAAGTTCAGGTAGTCCCTCCCCATTTTGGTCCGCTTGRCTCTGTTTGGTTCCTTGTGAATACAACCCAGCTATGGCAATATGGAATTGGTAACAGACTTCAATCACTACTGGCAATAAAAGTTACCCAGTGACTTTCCAGTGACTTTCAACCTGCGTTCCATGTTTTTTGGAGGTTACATTGACCATTTCTTCACCTGATGCAAGTGGAGCCATCAAACATTGATCTGTTATGGAGAAAAACAGAGTTTGTCACGGTGTGAGGGGCCACCTTTCTGCCAGCCTGAAGTGTACAGATGTAGGATCTTAATTTGACCTGTATTGTCGCAGAAAAAGTATCCTGCAGCAACAGGATTTGTCCATAACATTGCTTGATCAGTGGTTAATCGATTAGCTGGTCGAAATGAGGCTACATGAAAAGTGGAATACTGTTAATACAACTGTTAGTGAGGGTTTTCAGTGAATGTATGCAAATCACGAAGCTRATCTGCATTTCCTGCRGCACAGTAAACATTTCTCCGCAACAAAAGAGTGATCAAATCAAGATCCTATCTGCAGTAGTCTTTTTATCTTTATATTTATGAGTCACGACAGGAGAAGATGCATCTCACTCTTTTCATCAGTAGCTTGCTAATCCCTGCCCTCTGTACTTCATGGGGGAAAAGGCAGGGGAGGGGGTAGAGAGAGAGAAAGAGGGAAAGACACGAGAGGGGGAGAGTGAGTGTCTGTAGTTTATGGAGAGAGAGAGCGAGAGAGAAAGGAGCAGAGAGAGAGAGAGCAAAGGGAGGACTGGAGAAGGGAGAGGGTGAGTGTCTGTAGTTTATGGAGAGAGAGAGCGAGAGAGAAAGGAGCAGAGACAGAGAGAGCAAAGGGAGGACTGGAGAAGGGAGAGGGTGAGTGTCTGTAGTTTATGGAGAGGGAAAGAAAGTCTGTGTGAGAGAGACAGAGTGAGTTTTATTGGTGCCATAGTGTATCGGCTTCCTCACTTTGTCTCCCCTCTTAAATCAAAGAAACATGTTGGAAAACACAAAGGGAGGCAGGGTTTAGCACCTGATTGCTTTCCCCTCCCACGGACAGACTTACCCAAATATCCCTACTTATTCGGTGCATTTATATAATAATGTCTCAAGTGCCCTGAAGAAGATTTWAAAAAATAGTACTCTTTTTCTAAACGCTTCTGGTAAGAATCCTTCACCGGCAATATGTCTAGACTGCAGCGGATCTAAAAATATATCTGTAGATTAGAACAGCAAGACTTTTCAAATGCCGTTCCTCTAAGGAATACGCTTGGTCAGTCTGGACTTGAGTTCTGTTATAATTGATTTGCTGTGCTGACGTCCTTATCCGGCGTAACTTACACTCAACGTGTTTCCCTTCTCCACTGATGAATGCTCATTGAGTGTGCAGGTTAAGCACTGGGTTTAAAGTGTTATAGGGTAACAGTCAGTGTCCCTTTTGGTATTTTAACCTGGGAKCTTCTGTCATGCCACAGGCCGCTACCCTGTGCACTGCTCTGTTGCCAAAAACAGAGCCTTCAGGTAAATACAAGGATTTATGGGAGCACAATGTTACGTCCAAGCTGCAGGTTCATTGGACCACAGCTCACCTCAGGATCTGTCCGAACCAATCAAGACACTTCTTTCGACTGGTTGGAGGTAATGGACCTGATCATGGGTTTCATGCTCTCAATGGTCATCACCCAGATTCCCCCTGTGTAGGCACAGTAAACTATGTGATCCTTTAAATATCTGGTATAACTGGAGCAAYAAATGTCCCTAGTTAACTCTGGCATAGATGTAACCCCTCAATCAATAGAATTCCAACAAATATATTTGCAATACTTCATCGATACATTCCAAATGAGCATTCCTTGTCTAAGGGCCTCATTTGGATACATCAAAAACAATACGCCCGCTCGGTTAAAGCCCAGTTTGGTTTCATTTGGATCACTTCTTCTGTCTTCATATGCATAACTGAATTATGACAGGGGTAACAGAAAGTCTGGACGTTGTTCTGAGTCTGTCTGTCTGTCTTCACCTCTCTACAGGGCCACGGTACTTTAATGTTCTCCATTCCCTCTGCCGCTCAGACAAACAGACACAAATGCAGACCATGCAAACTAGTTTCAAATAGTATTTGTTTTCTTTCAAATACTTCCGCTGCYTTTGATTGAGTTTCTTTGGTGCAATGAATCCAATGGAATGGCCCCGTAAGTGCAAAACCCACTCATCTGGTACTCCGGGCATGCTCAATCAAATGGATYAAAGAATTAGAAKGATAAACAAACACTTGTTGAACCCAGGTCTGCCGCTGTAATGTCCATTCCCTCAGTCCCTCTGCCTCTGTCTTTCAGTCTCTCGGACAGACAGAAAGATACCAGCGCAGACAGTGCAGTCTCGACATTTCAGTCTSCGAGATCAACATGTCGCTCACATCTCTCTCACACCATTGGGCGCCAAGAGTTTTAAAAGCTCTTTCAGCAGCTCTCATTTAGAGCCCATTCATCTGGATAAAGTTGTCGGAGCTTGGCTCGTCCACCCGCGGTCCAGASTAGACTAGAGACGGAAATGATAAAGACACTCACATACACTAAAGAAACACTCTCAGACTCGTATTCCTGCCTTCCCGGGCTTAAACCTTCCCAAAGATCGCAACATGGCTATGGATTCGATTRGGAGAAGCTGCACTGCTGATGAACAGTTGCTTCTTTTGTGAGAGAGCTAAGAAACTGTTGCGTTTTGTCATCTCAACCGAAAAGTGTCTAGATCTGTAGTTTCACGTAACACTAGAACCGCTGAAGRAGTCATTTTGACTCCTCGTTATTTTKTTTTTCTTCCACTCTGCCATTTTGTAAGTCATGCCCCCCTCCYTTCGCGACTTTTCCTAAATAAGTCTARATAACACACMGTCTGTGTTAGGATCGTAATATCACAAACAGAAATTGAGTTATAACCAGTTTTAGAAGGGCATAGCACCTGTTTGTTGTTCTAATTCAAACTAAAAAATTCAAACTAAAAGCATTGTATTAGGACCTAAGTAGGTCTGGTGTGACACCTAAATTCCAAATATAACATTCAGCTTCAAAATATTAACTGTTCTAGTCAGCAATAAAAKATATATTTGTTAGCAGCTGTAGTCTAAAGAGAATTTCTGGCAAAATAGTCCCTTTCGGTTGTAAAATTGCACATAATCAAATAATGCAGGAGGACAGTCAAGAAACAACCAAGGAAAATCTGTGAATATCTGTCAGCTTCACTGAACAAAAAACTCTGGACAGCCCACACAGAAGCCCACACAGAAGCCCACACAGAAGCCCACACAGAACCCTAAAACAAGGTGACAACTTCCATGACAGGAGCATTGGGACACCATCTTAACTGGGGAGGAGGAGGAGACTCCCAAAAAGGGTCAGGGACACCCACATCCCCCCTCACCTCCCACCACACTCCCTCCCTCAGCTGTGGGAAAATCCGGGAAATGTCAGAGGAGCACAACCTCTCTCCGGCCCAGGACGGACAGTYTCATCCAAGACAATAAACATCCCCAGAGTTTGGGGCTTTACCTCAGAGCATCAGYTTAAGAATGGAGTCTTAGCCTCCAAACTAAAGGGAAAACAATTGGGAGGCTGGGGAGTCGAAGGGTGAATCTCAGTAGTCTTTGCATGATTCCTCGTATCTCATTGCCTCCTTCACAAAACCCAGTGGAGGAGAAGGTCAGATGGGAGGGACCTTGGGAGCTTCACCTCCAATAGGYTGTGAGGATGCAAGGAGAGAGAATACGAGGAATAGAGGTAATACTTTTCAAATTCACCCCAGTGTGCCAGCAGTCTCTATCCTATCAGTGCAGAGGACCTGTCGATGTATGACATGCAGAAGGAAAGAGAAACTGACCCACTCTGAGAAGTGCAATTTAACAATGTCCAGACTGGTGGCATCAAATAATAAAAGAAAACATTTTGTACATTTTGTTCATTACTCTTACTCCTGTCATATCTTGCTGCCAGTGAAAGTCYGGGTAACTTGTTTTCCAACTCCCTTTTTGTTACCMTKTTCGTGTTCCAAATCCTGTTTAAATAAACCATCTGGTAGTTTACAGGAATTTTTGGGCCAAGTCAAACATATATATATAAAAAAAATTCTCAGATAGGCAATATTAAAGGGGAAGTTCACTTCCATTGATTTTAAGCATGGTGTGGCTCAAGTTGGCGGAGGTTAATAGTGGCTGTTTAAAGAAATCTGAATATAACTAGCTAGGATCCTACAAAACCTTGATACCGATATTCACACTTATTATTTAATATCCACATTTATTTATTTTTTGGTATCAAGTTTAAGTATCCATCCCCACCCATTTTAAAAAAATCCTCTCTCATCCGATTACCAAAGARACGCTCACTGTTACATTCAAAACCAAACTTACTTAAACGCTTTCATTTTTTTCATAGCCTTGTTGCTTTGTGTGCAGTTGAACATAGATCCTTGGTGTAGACTTCTGTGCCTGTATTCATAAATGGTCTCAGAGTAGGATTGCTTATCTAGGATCAGTCCCCCCCCCCCCTTGTCAATGTATTTTTTTCTCCATTGTGAACTAAAAGGCAAAACTGATCCTAGATCAGCACATACACTGAGAGTGTTTATGAATATAGGCCCTGGGTTATGATTTCCATGTTTTTATAGTCACGCTTTTCTATAAATGAACCTTTTCAGATTGAGACATTAAGTCAACATAATGTTTATGAAAGCTCACGGTATGCCTTGATGCAAACATGGCGGACGTTTACAGCTATTTGTCTATGAAGATGTTTCCTCGGCCATGGACTTAAGAAAGAAAGAAAAAAGTGAAAGATCAGACAACAGATCCCACCTCTGAAGGAAATACGGGAATGTGGTTATTCCAATGAAWTCAATGCATGGGAAATGTGCATTAAAACAAAGTCCGTTCAGAAAATAAAAACATTGCACATTAGATCTACCATAAAATGTCATCTTATAAAACCATACTCGTTTAGCAGCTGTGGGCATTATTATTAATGTCCTTTTGGGACAACTAAAGAGCACTTAAAATAATTGTATGATTAATAAAATCCAATATTATGTGGTAGGCCTAGAGATWTTTTTTTATTTCTCTGTGAGAATTCATCAGATATCACTTACATTGCAGGGAGGACACACCATTTGAGCACAAGCGAATAAGTAACCATCGACTTTCATTATTAACGAATATCCCAGTGAAGAATGCTACCGATGCTAACATGAAGCTAATCCCTATTGCGCACAGCAGCAGATATCGACTTCACCATCTTCATTAACGAGAATGAATGCCAGATGCCGATACTTTATTGGGAAAGACCTTAACCTGTACAATCAACGTGCCATCTATTAGGCTGTCGCCTTCTCACTCACTTTAATGGCAGTGTGTRYTAGAAMATGGARTGATATGGTATTCARAAAGCCCATGACTTGGCAATGACGCTAGTGTGTACAGCTTCACAGCAGTCATATTGAATCATGGTATAGGGCACTGTGTCTTTTGAGAAAGGGGTCCGAGAGGCGTGGGCAAACCTGTTCCCCTCATCATGCGGTGTAGTTTGTTACGATGAGGAGTCAGTACGTGGTGCCATTTCTTGAGGGCGGCTGGCTAACCACCGCGTCAGCAAGATTGAAATCGAATTCCTTTGGAAGGATGGTGCTTGTATAAGACTAGAAATGAGTTTCATTAGGACAGAGATGAGAGAGAAAGAAGAGAGGAGAGAGTGAACATAGAAGAAGTGGAACAAAGGGCYTGAGATACAGGCCGGCTTCATCAGTGTTTGGAGTAGTTAGACGAACGAGACCTGGGTTCCAAATAGTGTTTTTCTTTCAAATACTTCTGCTGCTCCTGATTTAACCTGTTATGGCTGCAGCCCGACGTCAGCCCGACGCCGGTACACCTATGACAACATCCAGCTCAAGTGCAGGGCGCGAAATTCAAAATCTATTTTTTTTAAATATTTAACTTTCACACATTAACAAGTCCAATACAGCATTTGAAAGATAAACATCTTGTCAATCCAGCCAACATGTCCGATTTTTTAAATGTTTTACAGAGAAAACACCACATATATTTATGTTAGCTCACCACCAAATAAAAAAGGAGGACAGACATTTTTCACAGCACAAGTAGGATGCAAGTAGCATGCACAAGCCAACCAACAGTAACCTAGAACCAACCTATAATAACTAGAAAAAACTACCTCAGATGACAGTCCTATAACATGTTACACAATAAATCTATGTTTTGTTCAAAAAATGTGCATATTTTTAGCTATAAATCAGTTTTACATTACTGCTACCATCATAGCTACAGTCAGAAATCGCACCGGGAGTAGCCAGAAAAAATACAGACACCAACGTCAACTACTAATTAACACATCATAAAAACATTTCGAGAAAATATATGGTGGATAGCTAATGAAGAGAAAGATCTTGTGAATAGAGCCAATATTTCCGATTTTTGAAGTGTTTTACAGCGGAAAACACAATATATCGTCATATTAGCTTACTACAATAGCTAACATCACAACAGCATTGACTCAAGGCAAACGGTAGCATAGCCACAGTTCGACAGATATATGAAAAAGCATCCCAAATTGGGTCCTATCTTTGTTGATCTTCCTCAGATGTTCTCCAAGGGGTCCTTTTGTTCAGAAATGTTTTTATTTCGATCCCAGAACGAACAATTTCCTCTTGAATTAGCAAGCACACTGGCAGTGCGACGCTAACCTCTCCATCTTGAAAAAAATTATTGCGTCGCATCACGTCTTAAAGTCCAGAATACATTTCAATAATATAATTAAACTCATTTGAAATAACTACTTTAGGATGATATTGTGACATGGTATCAAAATAAAAATCGAAGCCAGAATTCATATTCACCTTTACAGAGTGTTTTCCAGGAGCCGAGTCCAGGTCCTACTTCGCGCCCAGAAAGAAAAATAAACTGCGCAACACTCACTCCAAGAGGTTGTGTTCAAATKCAGGAKGAGATAATCAAGTGATTTCTTCTCTCACTTCCGCATGACACCCAGAGGAAGGCGTATGACGTGTTTCTACAGTCCTAAGTGACATGCCCTTTTATAGACAAGGGCTTGAAGAGCGACATCGATTTTGGAAATCTCACTTCCGGATAGGAAATGGTCTGTAAAAATTGTTCTGTTCCACTTAGAGAAATAATTAAAACGGTTTTAGAAACTAGAGACTGTTTTCTATCCAATAGTAATAATAATATGCATATTGTAAGAGCAAAAATTGATTAAGAGGCCGTTTGAAAATTTGCACATATTTTCCAGTTTTTCAATACGCCCCCTGCAACCATAACAAGTCTGGCGCAAAGGAACCAATGGAGTAGTCCCGAAAGTGTAAACCCTGCCCATCTGTCATTCCAGGTCAGGCTCAATCAATATGCTCAAGATATTATTTAACTAACTAATAACTATTTGAACCCAGGTCTGGTTAGAACCAACTCCTTCTCTGGTCTGACTCGCAAGCTGAAGGGATGAGAGGAGAGAAGATGAGAAAATAGAAGATAATCAAGTAGTAGGMTCCTTATTATCACCCTGGCAAATAAAGGGCATATAGCCGCAGTCTTTGATTTAATTTAATTTCAAAAATAGTTTGGCAGTGGTTCTCTCTCTTTTGTTGTAGAACAGAAGCTATATTTTTGAATTCCTTTTCTCAAGTCTTTCAGCGGGTTAATTAAGTCGTGCAGCTCGCAGGAGAAATGTCTAGCCTTCACAAACTTACTAGCCACCACAGTTGAGTAAGTTTTTTTCATTTTTTTTCTTGCAAAGTCACCACATTTAGCCTACTTGTAACTTCTTCTTCATAGGTTACATAAACCATGGCTTGTGGTATTGGACTCTGATGGTATTATGCATGGACACGGGTTGTGGCTGTGGGAAAGGGGAGCACTTGGTTAGGTTTTGATGGGTTTTTACACGGCGGCACCATCTTCATTCCATGACAAATTAAACGCGGCAATCGAGAGTCCTACGCACTCGCAAGTCCTAGTCCCGCTCCTGCCCGTTACTATGGTTACGGGGTGTCATTGTCGACTTGGCTCCTGGGAGCTCGTCAGCCCAGTGGAGCACTCGATAGCCTGAACAGAGGTCTCTTAAACCTTGACAGACCTCAGGATCTTACATAGGGTAACAATTAGCCCAGGGTTTTCTTTAGAGCACACCGGGGCCAGGTAAGCTACTTCTATTGTGGTCRGTCTCTCCTGAATTGAGCCAAAAGGTTTGGAGGAGACTCCAAATGCCACAATGTGAGTCTATACCATCTGTCAGTTTGACTTGTAACTCTCTACAAGATCTTGTTTTTTTTAATCAATGTTTCCAGCTATGTCGCACTTCACCGTGTCAGTCCAAAATCTGTGAAATACATTTGATGTAATAAAATATTACCCTGGTTAGGGAAATTAGATGTGTCTCAATTAAAGAAGTTAAAACAAAGTTATGTTGAAGTGTTTAAGACTTAAACTGCCGGGCCTCGCTATCCCCCTTACTACGCCAATGAGCAGCCATTTTGATGGCAACATTCTAACAATCTAATAATAAATACATTTAATATATGCTATCTGAAAAATTATAATTTGGTTGTATTTATGAAGGGCTTGGGTAACATTATAATATAAAAATTATATATATGACTGTTAAAAAGTTTGGGGTCACTTAGAAATGTCCTTGTTTTTGAAAGAAAAGTACATTTTATGTCCATTTAAAATAACATCAAATTGATTAGAAATACAGTATAGACGTTGTTAATGTAGTAAATMACTATTGTAGTTGGAAACGGCAGATTTCTTTATGGAATATCTACATAGGCGTACAGAGGCCCATTATCAGCAATCATCACTCCTGTGTTCCAATGGCACGTTGTGTTAGCTAATCCAAGTTTATAATTTTAAAAGGCTAATTAATCATTAGAAAACCCTTTTGCAATTATGTTAGCACAGTTAAAAACTGTTCTGATTAAAGAAGCAATACAACTTGCCTTCTTTTTCATTTCTGATACTATACAGAACTCAAAATGTCTTACCTGCATGTGACACAAATTCTGTTTGTGATATAGAAATTCGAACAACATATGTGTGTTTAAATATAATTATCTAGAAAAAGTCAAGGACGGAGGGCTGCATGACTTTAAAAATTGCAGAGATATTTCCATTTGAAATGAATATGCAGTCAGAATGACTGCCTTAGCTCTTCTAGTGTTAAAGTGTATGCTAAAGTGATATAAATAATTAGCCCTCCTAAATCAGGGGAGGTATTATATTGAATGTTTAATTATATAGCAATACATTATCTCTAAGAACAAACTAAATTCTCTGTGCTTGCTCTTGGATTACATTCAAATCAAAGAAGGAAATGAGAATACGTACTTAGATGTTTAGGTGCTCGATTTGTAATCCAGAGTTCTCATGTCTCAATAGAGCAATGACACAGCCACTTTGTTGTTGTTCTGAAGTCTACGAGGCACGTCATCCAATTAAAAAAATACACAAAGGAAATGCTCAGATATTCCATCACCCCTTTTAAAGGGTTTATCATGTCTAACATATTTGCTTTGATAAGAGAGAAAAAGCTATTTGTTTGTGCCAGATCTCTCATCTGCTATTTTCACAAGGCTGGACCCACACATTGAATTAGTCATAGCAAAGGAGTTCCCTCATTATCTACATGTACCTGTTTATTGACACACTTTGTGAATGTCTGGTCAGGCTTAGACTGCTGACAAGACAGCCTCCTCTGAGTTTCAGGTAATGGCCGCTCTGGGGGGTCAAATGATTTCACAATCTCTGTCTGCGCCATGTCTCAAGGACAGATTATCGAGATCATTGGCTACCTATTAGGTATTGGAACAGGAAACGGTTTTTCTAAGACCATGGCCTGTGGCCCTGTGGCACATCACAATTCAACATTAGGCGTTGCCTTGAGGCGCATATGGACTCACTCAGTACAACTAAGGCCAATGACTGCATCACTCACTCCGTCTCAGTATTTACCGCCGTCTGTCGCTTCCAGTAGACCATGAATCCATTTACCTTAGGCACTTGAATTCTATATACCGCTTTGAGGGGAAATTTATGCCAGTACTTCGACTGATGTATAGGGTAGACTGAAAGTTGAGCATGTCGTTGGCGTTTTAMAGAGCCAGGATGTACTTGACAGTCTTTGTCTACTTGCGGTTTGTCATGATTAATAATGAACATCAATTTTATATGGAAATAAAACCCTATCTACTCTCTTTTGAAAGCTGAGCCATCTACAGTATTTGACCCTGACTTAGCATAACTGCAGATACTGGAAACACTTACATTTACATAAGAACACTTCTTTGCAAAATATGCTACAATATTTGTCGGTGCTTAAAAAATGTCTACCCACAATTTTCGAGACAAACATTTTAGTAAACTGAAGACAAATCCGGAATAAACTATTTATAGGCTATGTAGAGGCTGAATAATTCCACATAGGCAATATATTTACATTATTTACATCATGACTGCACCAGCAAATTGCAAGATTGAGCCTTTGCCAGCACTCTAATTGCTTCTGCATGCATTAAARGTAAATTGCCACTAAGTTGAACAAATTGGAAGTTAAGAAAGCACAATCATTCTTCCAGGGAGAGAAGGAGGGGGCAGGGCTGAGGGGGCAGGGGGAGACCTGAGCACACTGTAAGCATAATGTACTGTATCATGGTACATGATACACAAATCGTCCTAAATATTTTTCTCAACTGAACTCTCTGGTAGATATGTGACTTGGCCTTGACATGAACAGATAAGACATGGCCAATAAAGAGACACATTATGCTTCAAGGACCTTGAGCCTCAACACATAAAAAGTGAAGCGAAGAGACGCTGTGTTACGCTCTCTGAGTTGTTTCTAGGGCTCTGCCAGATTGATTCGCTTCACTGATCTGTTTGATAGATTTGTTTTATCTCTCGGGCGCGCTACTGCTATTCCTACAACACATAAAAATTATTGAATGTTTTGCAACTCTGAGACACACACACACACACACACACACACACACACACACACACACACACACACACACACAACATGCGACACACACACACACGGCTCCTGTTGGGATGTGATGGGGGCAGTCGAGGTTACTGGGATGTTTCCTGTGTCGTCTGCCACAAGGTGTGTGAGATGGAGATGGGCCCGGCATACTGCCTGGCTGATGACTGGCTGCTGCTGGGACTGTGAGGAACATATGGCTATCTCCACAGCCCCTGGGTGTTCCTCAATAGTCCTTCATTGATTCCTTGTGTCCTATCCTTGTGTCCTCTCTCCCCTTGCCTTCTGGACATTTTACATGGATTCGTATAGAGGATTTGAGGACCTTACAAGTCGTGTTTTCTCTTCGTGAATCGTCTCCTCGCTTCTCACTGTTTTGAGAAGGTGTAGTCAGAGAGGACGGGAAAATAGGACTGAAGGGATTGAGGAAGGAATATTGACAAAGAACCCCAGAGTTAGTGGGAAGACAGGTGGATGCTTCTCCCCTGGGTGACTCAGCCTTGCTGGGACGTTACTCACAGAGCCACTGTTGAGGGATTTTCCCCAATATCACACCAGGACAGGCAAGGCCTTCAAGGCCACTCAGAGAGATAAAGCAATTACCTTAATGAGCCCTCAGAAAACTTCTCCCCCTCCAAATTACATATTGAAAAAAGTCAACTTCAAGAGGAACTAATTTTAAACAGCTGCTTAAATGTGAAATGTCCTAAAAGCCAGACATTTTCTGGCACGTCGTCTTGACTGATGAGTTTGTTCACCATGCGTGTAATCAAATCAGAGACAGCTTTGACATTGGAGATGAAGATAGTGCTTTTGCAGTAGCTATAATACCTGGATGTAGATCATGACTGATCCTCTCTCAAACGCAGAGAACAAATCAATCATTATGTGAACATTACTAAATCAGCAGTGGAATTTTTGAAATATGTGCTCTGTCAAAAGTGTACAACAAACAAACAAAACAGATTTTCTTCCTTCTATTTTGTAGTAATGTGTTATGCCCGCTGTGTATAGAATTTTACATTTACGGAAAAAAGAGCATACATTATAGGGCACAATTTGATTATTTATTTATCTTGTTACTGTAATCCAATTTCATGGAAACCTTGTTTTACTGAACCCATAAATGTTCATATTGGAGATTTCCAATCTTTGAAGCCAGGCATTCTCCCCCTTAGAATCATCCAACCCACACAAGGTGCACATTCATTATTTCCTATTTAGAAAATGTAATTCCAGAGTGGCGCAGCAGTCTAAGACACTACATTGCAGTGTTGCGGTGTCACTACAGCCTGGGGTTCGATCCCTGTGTCATTACCGGCCGTGACCGGGAGTCCCATAGGGCGGCTCACAATTGGCCCAGCGTCATCCGGGTTAGGGAAGGGTTTGGCGGGGTGGGCTTTACTTGGATCATTGCGCTCTAGCGACTCCTTGTGGCGAGCCAGGCGCCTGCAGGCTYACCCCGGATGGTGCAATATCAATTGGTGCAATATCAGCATCAGCTGATATTGCACCAATTAGGCTGCAGTCAACCTCTTGAGTGCCACGTTTTGGACTAACCCCTTTTAAACATGTGCTTGAGCTATAGAGTGCTGTTGTTGCATTGCATTTGTCTATTTATTCCGCTGATACCAACCATTAGTCTGTAATTGACAGGGTTTACACTAGGGCTGTGTTTTTGAGACGAGCAGATCCCAAATACGGTTATTCTCACAAAAACGTCTGTAAAGTCTGAACGGTTTGAGCTGCAAGCTACTATGACCCACGAACACTCACATGTAACCAGCGTCCTTAGAAGGTAAGAGGTTCTTTTACTTAGAAGATCATAGGAAATCCCGGGACATAGTGCCTGTAATACTGTAATAAGCTCTCATAGTTGCTGTCACAAACTCCAAACTCCACACCGTTGTCACTGACTAGTTAGATGTTCATTTGCCGCTGAGAAAACAATATCTGTATCAGGTTTAGGTTTGGCGGACCATATTTGTTTATTGACATTTGTCAAGAAAAGTCATGAATGGAACTGTTTATGTCAAATTGTTTCGTATTATACTTGTAGCCCTGGTTGTCCTGAAAATAAATGATAAAACACTTCAATGTGAGGCTAAATATGAGAGCAGAGCAAGCAGATGAATGAAAGTAGTAATTTCAGCTTTTTAACTGTGGGAGACCTGGGAGCGATGGAGACTGGGTAGTAATTTAAACAGATCGAATAACCCTGGTCCCATCTGTAGGGGATACTGTCAATACCATTCACACTTGTTTAGAAAGTACTTTTAAAGCACATCTTTGACTAGGCTAGTATAGAATAAAAATTAGTCCAGATATTTACGTTGTCAAATTGTCTTTCAAATCAAATTGTATTAGTCAATACAACAATGCAATTTTCAAAAATACGGAAAAGAATAATAAATAAAAGTAACAAGTAATTAAAGAGCAGCATTAAAATAACAATAGCAAGTCGATATACAGTGAGGTACCGATGTAGAGTCAATGTGCGGGGGCACTGGTTAGTTGAGGTAGTATGTACATTTAGGTAGAGTTATTAAAGTGACTATGCATAGTGGACAACAGAGAGTAGCAGTGGTGTAAAGAGGGGGAAGTGGGGAGGGGCAGTGCAAAGAGTCTGGGTAGGAGTCTTATGGCTTGGGGGTAGAAGCTGTTTAGAAGCCTCTTCGACATAGACTTGGCGCTCCGGTACTGCTTGCCGTGCGGTAGCAGAGAGACCAGTCTATGACGAGGGTGGCTGGAGTCTTTGACAAATTTTAGGGCCTTCCTCTGACACCGCCTGGTATAGAGGTCATGGATGGCAGGAAGCTTGTCTCCAGTGATGTACCGGGCCGTTTGGACTACCTTCTGTAGTGCCTTGCGGCCGAGCAGTTGCCATACCAGGCAGTGATGCAACCAGACAGGATGCTCTCGATGGTGCAGCTGTAGAACCTTTTGAGGATCTGAGGATCCATGCCAAATCTTTTCAGTCTGCTGAGGGGGAATAGGTTTTGTTGTGCCCTCTTCACGACTGTCTTGGTGTGCTTGGACCATGTTAGTTTGTTGGTGATGTGGACACCAAGGAACTTGAAGCTCTCAACCTGCTCCACCGCAGCCCCGTCAATGAGAATGGGGGCAGGCTCGGTCCTCTTTTTCCTGTAGTCCACAATCATCTCCTTTGTCTTGATCACATTGAGGGAGAGGTTGCTGTCCTGGCACCACACGGCCAGGTCTCTGACCTTCTCCCTATAGGCTGTCTTGTCGTTGTCAGTGATCAGGCCTATCACTGTTGTCATTGGCAAATGTAATGATGGTGTTGGAGTTGTGCCTGTTCGTGCAGTCATGAGTGAACAGGGAGTACAGGAGGGGACTGAGCACGCACCCCTGAGGGGCCCCTGTGTTGAGGATCAGCGTGGGAGATGTGCTGTTATCTACCCTTATCCCCTGGGAGTGGCCCGTCAGGAAGTCCAAGATCCAGTTGCAGAGGGAGGTGTTTAGACCCAGGGTCCTTAGCTTAGTGATGAGCTTTGAGGGTACTATGGTGTTGAACGCTGAGCTGTAGTCAATGAATAGCATTCTCACATAGGTGTTCCTTTTGTCCAGGTGGGAAAGGGCAGTGTGGAGTGCAATAGAGATTGCATCATCTGTGGATCTGTTGGGGCGGTATGCAAATTGGAGTGGGTCTAGAGTTTCTGGGATGATTATGTTGATGTGAGCGTTGACCAGCCTTTCAAGGCACTTCATGGCTACAGACGTGAGTGCTATAGGTTGGTAGTCATTTAGGCAGGTTACCTTAGTGTTCTTGGGCACAGGCACTATGGTGGTCTGCTTAAAACATGTTGGTATTACAGACTCGGATAGGGAGAGGTTGAAAATGTCAGTGAAGACATTGCCAGTTGGTCAGCGCATGCTTGGAGTACACATCCTGGTAATCCGTCTGGCCCCGCGGCCTTGTGAATGTTGACCTGTTTAAAGGTCTTACTAAAATCGGCTGCGGAGAGCATGATCACGCAGTCTTCCGGAACAGCTAGTGCTCTCATGCACTAGCTGTGTTTTTTGCCTCAAAGCGAGCATAGATGTAGTTTAGCTCATCTGGTAGGCTTGTGTCACCGGGCAGCTCTCGGCTGTGGTTCCCTTTGTAGTCTGTAATGGTTTGCAAGCCCTGCCACATCCGACGAGCGTCAGAGCCTGTGTAGTACGATTCGATCTTAGTCCTGTACAATGCTTTGCTTGTTTGATGGTTCTTCAGAAGGCATAGCGGGATTTCTAATAAGCTTCTGGGTTAGAGTCCCGCTCCTTGAAGGTGGCAGCTCTAGCCTTTAGCTCAGTGCGGATGCTGCCTGTAATCCATGGCTTCTGGCTGGGGTATGTATGTACGGTCACTGTGGGGACGACGTCATCGATGCACTTATTGATGAAGCCAATGACTGATGTGGTGTAGTCCTCAATGCCGTCGGAAGAATCCCAGAACATATTCCAGTCTGTGGTAGCAAAACAGTCCTGTAGCTTAGCATCTGCTTCATCTGACCACTTTTTTATTGATCTAGTCACTGGTGCTTCCTGCTTTAATTTTAGCTTGTAYGCAGGCATCAGGAAGATATAATTATGGTCAGATTTGCCAAATGGAGGGCGAGAGAGAGCTTTGTGTTGAAATTTGGTAAAACGGATTTAAGTTTCCCTGCATTAAAGTCCCCGGCTACTAGGAGCGCCGCCTCTGGGTGAGCGTTTTCTTGTTTGCTTATGGCGAAATTCAGCTCATTCATTGCAGTTTTAGTGCCAGCCTCTGACTGTGGTGTTATGTAAACAGATACGAAGAATGCAGATGAAAACTCTCTCGTTAGGTAGTGTGGTCTACAGCTTATCATGAGATATGCTACCTCAGGCGAGCAATAGTTTGAGACTTCCTTAGATATCGTGCACCAGGTGTTATTTACGAAAATACATAGTCCACCGCCCCTTGTCTTACCAGACGCCTCTTTTCTATCCTGCCGGTAAATCGTATAACCAGCCAGCTGTATGTTGATATTGTCGTCGTTCAGCCACAACTCCGTGAAGCATAAGATGTTACAGTTTTAATATCCCGTTGTTAGTTTAACTTTCCGCGTAACTCGTTGATTTTATTCTCCAAGGATTGCACGTTTGCCAGCAGAATGGACAGGAGTGTTTTTTTTTCAGATCGGCCACGAATTCTCAAAAGGCAGCCCGCCCTTCGGCCCCTCTTTCTCCGCCTCCTCTTCACGCAGATCATGAGGATCGGGGCCTGGTCCCGAGGAAGCAGTATATCCTTTGCGTCGGGCTCGTCAGAGTGGTGAAAGGAAAAAAATGGATTCTGCTAGTCCATGGTGAGTATTCACAGTCCTGATGTCTATAAGTTATTTTCGGTCATAAGAGATGGTAGCGGCAACATTATGTACAAAATAAGTAAAAAAAATAGTAAACAAACAAAAAAACACAATTGGCTGGGGGCACGTAAAATGTCTGCCTTCTTCTCCGGCGACATCTTTTTATGTTGATATGGTGTTTATATCGTCAAAGGTGCTCTAGTGAATCTAATACAGTACATATATATGTGTATACATACATGTGTATATTGATATTGTCGATACACTATATATACAAAAATATGTGGTCACCCCTTCAAATTAGTGGATGCGGCTATTTCAGCCACATCAGTTGCTGACAGGTGGATCAAAACGAGCACACAGCCATGCAATCTCCACAGTCAAATATTGGCGGTAGAACGGCCTTACTGAAGAACTCAGMMACTATCAACGTGGCACCGTTCATCAAATTTCTGCCCCAGTCAATGGTAATTGCTGTTATTGTGAAGTAGAAACGTATACGAGCAACAAGTTGCGAAGTGGTAGGCCACACATGCTTACAGATTGGGTCCGCCGAGTGATGACGCGCATCGCATGTAAAAACCATCTGTCCTCGGTTGCAGCACTCACTACCGAGTTCCAAACTGCCTTTGGAAGCATCGTCAGTATAATAACTGTTCATCGGGAGCTTCATGAAATGGGTTTCCATGGCAGAGCAGCCGCACACACGCCTAAAATCACCATGTGCAATGCCAAGCTTTGGATGGAGTGGTGTAAAGCTCCCCGTTATTGGACTCTGAAAAGGTGGAAACGCATTCTCTGGAGTGATGGATCACCCTTCACCATCTGGAAGTCTGACGGATGAATCTGGGTTTGGCGGATCCTAGGAGAACACCACCTGCAAGAATGCATAGTGCTAACTGTAAAGTTTGGTGGAGGAGGAATAATGGACTGGAGCTGTTTTTCATGGTTCGGGCTAGACCCCTTCGTTCCAGTGAAGGGAAATCTTAATGCTACAGCATACAATGACATTCTAGACGATTCTATGCTTACAACTTTGTGGCAACAGTTTGGAAAAGGCCCTTTCCTGTTTCAGCATGACAATGCCCCCTTGCACAAAGCGAGGTCCATACAGAAAAGGTTTGTAAAGATCGGTGTGGAAGAACCTGACTGGCCTGCACAGAGCCCTGACCTCAACCCCATCAAACACCTTTAGGATGAATTTGAACGCCATCTACGAGCCAGGCATAATCMCCCAACATCAGTGCCCGACCTCACTAGTGCTCTTGTGGCTGAATGGAAGCAGGTCCCTGCAGCAATGTTCCAACATCTAGTGGAACGCTTTCTCAGAAGAGTGGAGGCTGTTATAGCAGTAAAGGGGGGACCAACTCCATATTGGATGAATGAGATATTCGACGAGCAGGGGTCCACATGCTTTTGTTCATGTAGTGTACCATTGATACTATCAATAGTATAAATATTCCAAAATGTTTTTTAAGCTTTCGTATGAGACTCATTTCTCACTTATTGAAAAAAGACAGTTGACCACCCTTGGTTATTAACTGTCCACACACTGTGTTCCTGTTCCCTTTCCATCTATGAACGCATAGTTAAATCACAGAGCGGTTATTATTCTGGACTTTTCACCCTTCAGATGAATCATTGGGTTTTTGCCGCAATCCCAATGCTAATGTTAATGACTTCTTGTCTCAACAGATGTCTCTTGTCTCTCAACAGTCCTCTTGATAAGCCCTGCACACCACATTAACAGTGTCTGAATTGATTTTGAAGTGTTGAGGCCAAGGGTTTATGTGGTTTGTATTTAAAGTGGTTTAAACTTTACAGGACATTCTGTTAGAGGGTGAGATTGAAAGTTGGGGGTCTGGACACACACACGGGTGCACACACACACACACACACACACACGGGTGCACACACACACACACACACACACACACACACACACACACACACACACACACACACACACACACACACACACACACACACACACACACACACACACACACACACACACACACACACACACACAGACTTTGCCATGGGTCAGAGAGAAAAATGTGTAGTTTTAGAATGCTATTCTACACATTTTGTCTTAAGGCTGAGAATTTGTTTTGCCATTTTTATTATAGCAAATATCCTGCAATTCTACACGTTTTGCCATGAGGCAGAGAAAAATGTCCAGTTTTATAGCTCATCTCATGCTAGTCTTCACATTTAGCAATGAGGCTGAGAGAAAATCATGCAGTTTTATAGCTAATTTCTTGCAATTATGCACATTTTGCCATTGCTTAATACGTGTTAATATGCTATCTGGGCCCCCCGGACAGTAGGAGGTCTGGGCACCGGGGAAAGTGCCCTGCGTGCCAGGTCGGTAATCCTGCCCTGCACACACACACACACACACACTTTTATGACCAACCACTATACTAAGTTACATGTATACCAGATTGACAAGGAGATGAGTCCCAGCACTCTTCATGACATACCCTCTGATTACTTTTATCTCTAGTTACAGCCATTACAGCTGTGCGAAAGCCTGACTGTATCGTAATGGGGCATGATTGCCCCCCATTTGCAGGAAATGGCCATCATTTTGAAGCCCCAATTACTTTCTCTCAGACTGGATGTGACGGGCAGCGAGAGATGCTTCCTGTAATTTGATGGCCTAATGAATTGTTTTGCTCATTGCTTGCCGCAGGGATTTCAGACGTGTGTGTGGTTTTATTCACTCTGGACGTGAACTCATCCCCAGTCAGCTGTATCGGCCAGGGTCTGGCTAGCTCGTCCAATGTTTACACAACCCAAATGAAAACTAGCCCTGCTGCTGTCAGGCTGTTTGTTGATACGGTCAAGAGAGAGGTATGACTGACCGCCGACCAGTCATTCTCTTATCTATGAACGTGCCGCAGGAATTTCTCTATTGAGCCACCTCATGTCAGCGAAATCACTCAAAACACTGTGTGAACCTACATGACTACATGGCAATAGATATGTGGTCTTCTGTACCTCTATTGGTAGAGCATGACGCCTGSAACGCGACAGTGGGTTCGAAACTCGAGAACACCCATGTGTAAAATGTATGCATGCATGACTGTTAAGTCGCTTTGGATAAAAGTCTCTGCTAAATGGCATATATTATATGATCTGAAATGAAACCAAAAAGGGATCCGTTTTGGAGACGAATTGTTTTTGGAGACGAATTTTTAAATCTGCTGCATTGATGGGAATAGCAAATGTGTTCTGATTTTAGTGGTCCAGGCCCGGCACATTCAAGGGCTACCACTTCYTGGCTAATTGAAGGCAGCTYCTTTTGTGGGTTTTAAGGGACAAGATCATGATGTCGAAGTATATTCATTTAAACCACCGCTGGCTCACTATCGCTGTGCATTAATCATCACTCAGCGTCTCTACCGGGAATACTGGTTTATTATCTGATATCATAATCATGTTCATTCCCGAAGGTTGTACTATAGGCTTCATACAATTATCAGGCTTTTAAAAAAGACCACATCATCGTGGCATGCTGCATGTGAACATGCACAGAAAAAGAATCCCACTCTGCATAAAACAGTACAAATTGACGAACGTTTTTTTTTCAGTGCTGTACTTGAGTAGCTGTTGTGTCTATATTGACCTTGTCTATTCACGTTCCAACGAGAGGTTGTGCTTTTTTTCGGTTCCTTTCGGATTGTGGTACATGTAGCTGTTTTAACTCTGCCTACTACTGCTTCCATTTGGGATGCGGGCATGGTCAAGGAGTGATGGCCTGTTACGAGTCGGAGTGAGAAATGATGCGTCAACATTGGCTGTACAGTCAGAGAGAGGTCAGGCGTACAGTTCCAACAGTATCGACTACCTCTAATTCAATGTGTATCAAATGATATAAAATACATAATTGACAAAAAACAAATAGACTCGTTTGATGAGAAGTGACAATGTCCCTGGAATGCATTTAGAATGTTATGGCTGCATCCCAAATGGCACCCAATTAGCTATGAAGTGCACTACTTTTGACCAGAGCCCTATGGGCTGTACTCTACATAAGTAGTAGGGTGCCATTAGGGACATACACAGTACAATGTAATGTGTTTGATGTACGACTGTACAGTATTTTGCCTGTAATGTCATTTGCTCATTGGAATTAACGTCCCTGTCGGTTGTGCTCAGAGCGTGCTTGATGTTGGTGTCACACTGTGCACTTTGTCAGTTTGGTATTGAGTATGTGTCCATCAGTCTATCTCAGCTCATCTGTAAACAAGGAACGACAGAGTGAGTCACACAGAAACCCAAACGCACATATATACGCACACAAATGAACATGGGCTTGTGCACGCACGCATGCACGTACACATAAACACACACACACACACACACATATTTGTTTTATTATCCTTGTGGGGACCAAAACATTTATTCCCATTCAAAATCCTAATTTCCCTAACCCCTAACCGTAAACCTAACACTAACCCAACCCCAACTTCTATGCACGCTTTGAGGCAAGCAACACTGAACCATGCATGAGAGCACCAGTTGTACCAGACGACAGTGTGATCTCGCTCTATGTAGCTGATGTGAGTATGACCTTTAGCATGTTAACATTCACAAGGCCGCTGGTCCAGAAGGATTACCAGAATGCGTACTCAGAGCAGGTGCTGATCAGCTGGCAAGTGTCATCACTGATATTTTCAACCTCTCCCTGACCCAGTCTGTAATACCTACATGTTTCAAGCAAACCACCTGTTCAAATTACTATCGCTCCGTAGCACTCCAATCTGTAGCCATGAAATGCTTTGAAAGTCTGGTCATGGCTCACATCAACACCATCATCTGAGACATCCCGGACCCACTCCAACTCGCATACCACCCCAACAGATCTACAGATGACATAATCTCTATTGCACTCCACATTTCCCACCTGGACAATGTGTGTTCATTGACTATAGCTCAGCGTTCAACATTATAGTGCCCTCCAAGCTCATCACTAAGTTCAGGACCCTGGGACTGAACACCTCCCTCTGCAACTAGATCCTGGACTTCCTGACGGGCCTCCCCCAGGTGGTTAGTGTAGGCAACAACACATTCACCATGCACACCCTCGACACAGGGGATGCTTAGTCCCCTCCTGTACTCCCTGTTCAACATCATTAAGTTTGCTGATGACAAAATGGTGGTTGGCCTGATCACCGACGATGACCTATAGGGAGGAGGTCAGTGACCTGCCAGTGTGGTGACAAAGGCTTAATTGGAGAGGGTTGAGAGCTTCAAGTTCTTCTGTGTCCACATCACTAAGGAATTAATTTGGTCCACACACCAACACAGTTGTGATGAAGGCACGATAATGCCTCTTCCCCCTCAGGAGGCTGTAAAGATTTGGTATGTGGTTGCAGATCCTCAAAATATTATACAGCTGCAGCATTGAGGACATCTTGACTGACTGCATCATCGCTTGGTATGGCAACTGCTTGGCATCCGGCCACAAGGTGCATCACTGGGGCTGAGCTCCCTACCATCCAGGACATCTATACCGGGCAGTGTCAGAGGAAGGCCATAAAAATGGTCAAAGACTCCAGCCACCCAAGTCATACACTGTTCTCTCTGCTACCGCACGGCAAGCCGAACCAATGCACCAAGTCTGGAACCAACAGGAGCCTGAACAGCTTCTACCCCCCATAAGACTGTTAAATATTTAGTTAAATAGTCCCGGGTAGCTATTTAGTTAACTATCTGCACTGACCCTTTTGACTAATCACATACACTGCTGCTACTGTTTATTATCTATCCTGTTGCCTAGACACTTTATCCCTACCTATATGTACATATCGACCTTAATTAACTCGTACCCCTGCATGTGTAGAACCCAGTTATCGTTACTCAATTCTTGTCTTATTTTTTTTTCTATTATTTCTAAATATTCCTCTCTGCATTGTTGGGAAGGGCCCGTTAGTAAGCATTTCACTGTTAGTATACACCTGTTGCTTACGAAGCATGTGACAAATACAGTTGATTCAGTTCTTGGAGTTAGGTCTTGACACCCGAGTGTGATAGTGATAGTCAATGGCACCCTGCTTTGACAGCGCCTGTATCTCCCCTGACAATCTACAGGCATACAAGATTAACGAGGAGGCAAGGGACCTCTCGCTCCCTCGTTTTCATTTGCCCAGTCCTCTTTCTTCCCCCCCAAACCCCTTCTTTCTCAGTTGCTTATTGTATGTGATTAGAGCGATTCACCTCAGCCTTACACCTCTAACCACACCGTGCCAAGGTAACTTTCAGTCTTTACTGCCTCCCATAGTTTTTTACTGAATGTGTTTCACCTCCGCCTCACACCTTCAACAGGACATTGGCAAGTGTCAAATCATGTTTTCCTGGAGAATCACAAGGGAAGTGAACATGATGTGTGAGATAGTATGTGTGTATCAGTGGCAGTCGGTGCCATTTAAGATGAGGGACATTTTTTTTGTTATGAGCATGGCCTTATTTGTATTACAGCATCATATTGGATGACTGGCATTCATATTCCATTCACCCAGCTCAATGTAACATCAATAGGTTCAGGCCACTACATGATACACCGGTCGAGAGAAAGAATTGAGTAGTCAAGGTGACAGACAGTGACACATTCAATAATGCCTTGCACACTCTAGCCTACATCTAGCTGACCTAGGGTGTAATCATTGGTCCAATAGTTGCAAATGAGACTTTTTCTATTGTAGTAAATTTAGGTATGTTTATCCCCGCTTTTTTCCGTTTGCTTCCATTTAAGATWTTTTTTTTAACAGAATCGGTGGAATGAATACACCTCTGATCACCGCAAACACAGTTCACTTTAATAGCAGCCACATACAAACAGCATGATCATTTGCTCGTATTATAATTCCTTCTCGCATCTATGCGCTCTCCTCCTCTTACCTTTTCCCTTCGCTTGTGGACTTCAGTGCACATTACAACAGCTGTCTGTTACCAGGTGAAAAAAACATTTCCAAGCCAAACCTTCATACCATAACCGCTACTCGCTACACACAGCCTACATCATTGTCACCTGCCAAGCATTCACTGTAGCATCTGCCAAGCAATCATAAAAAAATACTTGATTGTCCTGCTTTTAAAATGCTTTACTTCTTATCCAAACCATGGCTCCCTCTTCTGTCTCTGAATGTAGCAGAAAAAGATTGCCAGGTGCTGTGTGAGAGAAGTGGCAGAAAGCTGGTGGTCTCATAACTCGCCAAAGAAGAAGAAAAATAGAGCCTTGTTCTCATGGCAACCAATTGAAATGCACACGTAGATCCCATTCAATTGTAAAGTTCATGGAAAAGCATTTACATCTCCATTTATACCCTGTCTGTCTCCCAAATAGCACCATATTCTCGACATTTGACCAGAGCCCATTTTAGTCATTCAGAAAACACTCTTAATGAGAGTGGTTTACGGGAACAKTTATGGTTAAGTGCCTTGCTCAAGCGAACATCAACTAGTTGGCATTTGAACCAGCAACTTTTCGGTTACTGCCCCAATGCCCTTTACTGCTAGCCTCTTGAAGCTAGGGGGCAGAATTTTTATATTTTGAAAAATAACGTTCCCAAGGTAAACGGACTATTTCTCAGGCTCAGATATTAGAATATGCATATAATTGACAGATTGGGATAGAAAACACTCTAAAGTTTCCAAAACTGTCGAAATATTGTCTGTGAGTATACCASAACTGATTTTGCAGGCGAAAACCTGAAGAACTCCAACCCGGAAGTGCTTTTTTAATTTGTTTTATCCTTGTTCCATTGCTTGCCCCTCCATTTAAAGGTGTATCAACCAGATTCCTTTTCCAATGGCTTCCTCAGGCTGTGACCAGGCTTTAGACATAGTTTCAGGCTTTTATTTTGAAAAATGAGCGCGATTTATCAAAACGCGTCAGATGTCCTTTGATTNAACGTTCCCAAGGTAAACGGACTATTTCTCAGGCTCAGATATTAGAATATGCATATAATTGACAGATTGGGATAGAAAACACTCTAAAGTTTCCAAAACTGTCGAAATATTGTCTGTGAGTATACCASAACTGATTTTGCAGGCGAAAACCTGAAGAACTCCAACCCGGAAGTGCTTTTTTAATTTGTTTTATCCTTGTTCCATTGCTTGCCCCTCCATTTAAAGGTGTATCAACCAGATTCCTTTTCCAATGGCTTCCTCAGGCTGTGACCAGGCTTTAGACATAGTTTCAGGCTTTTATTTTGAAAAATGAGCGCGATTTATCAAAACGCGTCAGYTGTCCTTTGATTAGTTCATGCGCCCGAGAGTTGTAGCTCGACATTTTCTTTCTCTGTAGTATTGAACAGTTTACCATCTGGTTGAAATATGATCGATTATGTATGTTAAAAACAACCTGAGGATTGATTATAAAAAACCTTTGACATGTTTCTACGAACATTACGGATACTTTTTGGAATTTTCGTCTGCCTTTCAGGACCAGAACGAGCTTGTGGTTTTCTGAACATAACGCGCAAACCAAATGGCGTTTTTTTTTGTTATAAAACTAATCTTTATCGAACAAAAATAACATTTATTGTGTAACTGGGAGTCTCGTGAGTACAAAATCCGAAGATTATCAAAGGTAAGTGATTAATTTTATTGCTTTTCTGACTTTCGTGACCAAGCTAATTTAAGGCTAGCTGTTCTAGCTGTTCTTTTGTTCGTTGTCTAGTGATTGATAAACTCACAAACGCTTGGATTGCTTTCGCTGTAAAGCATATTTTCAAAATCTGACACGATAGGTGGATTAACAACAAGCTAAGCTGTGTTTTGGTATATTTCACTTGTGATTTCATGATTATAAATATTTTTAGTATTATTTTTGAATTTGGCGCTCTGCAATTCAGCGGTTGTTTACGAAAATGATCCCGTAATCGGGATCTGTGCGGCAAGAAGCTAGGCTACCTGCCACTCTAAAATATGGATAGAAGTAAGCAATAGAGTTAATGCACTTAAGTAAATGTCACTCAAGAAAATATTTGATTGACTCAGGAGTGTAATTAAAATGGGTCGATATGCCCCACCAACATTAGACAACTATACAGAAAGCCCTTTAATTGCTGAAATAAGTAAATAAATCAAGAATGAGGGAACAGTCAGATTAACTGATAACTTACATGGACATGTTGGCGTAACAGGAACATGGGAATACTGTGAACCAACATGTTGTGAGTTCAAATCCCAGGTGAGGACATGTTGCATAACAGTGACTGTTTAATAACCTTTATAGAGTCACAAACCCGGATCCGGGATCCCCCCCATCAAAAAAGCTGACTAGCATAGCCTAGCCTAAAGCGACAGGGATATCATATAATCAAATGTTCATGAAATCACAAGTCCAAGACACCAAATGAAAGATACAGATCTTGTGAATCCAGCCATCATTTCCGATTTTTTAAATGTTTTACAGGGAAGACAAAATATGTATTTCTATTAGCTAACCACCATAGCAAAAGACACAACTTTTTTTTGTCCACCATTTTTTTCCTGCATCAGTAGCTATCACTAATTCGACTAAATAAAGATATATATAACCACTAACCAAGAAACAACTTCATAAGATGACAGTCTGATAACATATTTATGGTATAGGATATGTTTTTTTAGAAAAATGTGCATTTTTCAGGTATAAATCACAGTTSTACATTGCAGCTGCAATCTGAAATAGCGTTGGAAGCAGCCGGAATAATTACAGAGACCGACGTCAATTACCAAAATACTCATCCTAAAACATTTCTGAAAAATARACAGCCTACAGCAATCGAAAGACACAGATCTTGTGAATCCAGACAATATTTCAGATTTTCTAAGTGTTTTACAGCGAAAACACAATATATCGTTATATTAGCATACCACATGAGCTAACATCACATATGACCCTATTTAATTTTTTCACTAACCTTCTCAGAATTCTTCAGATGACAGTCCTGTAACATCATATTACACAATGCATATAGAGTTTGTTCGAAAATGTGCATATTTAGCCACAAAAATCGTGGTTATACAATGAGAAAAGTAGCTAAACTGGGCAGAAATGTCGGGCGCCATCTTGGAGAGTGACTTAGTCTAATCATTAATAATCATAAACTTGACTAAAAAATACAGCGTGGACAGCATTTGAAAGACAAATTAGTTCTTAATGCAATCGCTGAATTACATTTTTTAAATTAACCTTACTGCGCAATACAAGTTGCGCCAAAGCGAAGCTACCCCCAAAAAATGGCAGCTTATGCGTTTAACATTTCTCAACAGATAAGATTTATCAGCATAAATAGTTCTTACTATTAGCTGAGCTTCCATCAGAATCTTGGGCAATGGTCCTTTCTCCGGTCTAATCGTCTTTTGGTCGAAAAG
>NC_036873.1:7820127-7838131 GCF_002910315.2 Salvelinus sp. IW2-2015 | reverse complement strand
TGTCCTCTTGTCCTGTCGAAATGGCCACTAACGTTCGGCATGTACAGGGAAAGTGTCCAACTCTTGAAAGTGCGTCACAAAGAAATGCCAGAAAATCGCAATAAACTGATATAAACTGAAATAATTCYGTTCAAAATAACAAGATTATGATGTCTTTYAAGCTTATATCGAATAAAAACATGACCGGAATTATCTAAGGAGCTAAAACCAGAGCTTCCACAACGATACGCAAAGCTCCTCTTTGCGCCCGAGCGAAGATCCAAAAGAWTMGCCACCGTGATTCCAATTCAATTTAWAACCTTTGYGGACTACGCAGAGAGTCCATTTCAAGTCTCCCTATTCGCTGACACCCAGGGGAAGGCGTATGCAGTGCATCTCAACCAATAGAGGACAGGCAAATTAATACACAGGTCTCAGAACAGCCAGTACAATTCTGAATTCTGACATACACAGGGGAAAATTGCTATAAGTCGAGTTCTGTTTCACCCACAGACATAATTCAAACGGTTTTAGAAACTAGAGAGTGTTTTCTATCCAATAGTAATAATAATATGCATATTGAGTACGAGGCAGTTTAATTTGGAGAAGAATTTGGACTATGTCGAAATGGCACCCCCCTAGTGGCAAGAAGATAAATGAGCATGCACACTGTATTCATGTGTGGTGAGTATGTTAGTTAAAAGCACTGTGTGTGTCTATTCCTAATCTTGCCAACAAACTAAAGGTTTTGAATGGATCACTGGTTCACTAATCAGGGCCWTGATTGGCTAAGCAACAGTAAAGTTTTTTGWTTTTTTTACACATAAATGTTRTCGCAACGTTGCTATGAAACTTGCAACGTTCCCTTGAAACGTCAAGAACATCCGTATCTTAAGTTCTGAGAACATGGCAACCAGTTCTATTTGACATTGTGTTAATGGTCTCTTGGAAACATTCCTTGCACATCACAGCAACATTAGTTAGTGACCTAATGATACTCTTAAGGGAACATTCTCTAAAGGTGTGGGAATGTTTGTTGTTAGCTGGGATTGCCCTATGGGGAATAGGGAGTCATTTGGGAAACAAGAAGGAAATTGGCCAATATTGTCCATGTGCCAACCTGTTTAAACTTTGATCAAAGTTACCTGCCTTCGACTACAATGGTCAAATTCTACAATTCTAAAAAGGTTACTTCAGAATTGGCACCTGTTGCGGGATAGGCAGGTAGTCGTGACTCGTGAGGTAGTGGGGGTTGTCTGTGGGTTTATACTCTTGCTCTTGTCTCTACCTGGATCTAAACCGTTATACAACATTCTATAATTTTCACAACCATCATTATTCCAGCTCATTTGATAAAGCAGGCCCACCTAGCATACTACTGCAAGCTGCCTGTCAGAGAATCAGAATCAGGTGATCAGGTGATATACTAATTAGCGGGGAAAACAAGAAGAGGGGATATAGTAGAGACTGTTTAATGTTGACCACCTCTGAGGCTTTCCTGAAGACCAGGGAGAACAACGCCGACGTTAAACATTCTCAACAACAACCCATCCTCTTGTTTTTCCCATAGTATGTAGCCCTATAGGGGATATACTTGACTTTGTAGCACTGATTCTCATTATTTTACATAGCTCCCCATGAAAACAATTCTTAAAGCTACACAGTGAGGTTCGAAATTAATGACATCTTTGATAAAGATTGGCAAAAATGACTGTATAAAATGATCAAAATGTAGATTTTGTGGTCGATTAACCCTTTATTTGTGGATTATGATGTGTGCTTGGGGTTATTGTCTTGCTGGATAATCTACTTGCTGCCTAGTTTCAGCCTCCTGGCAAGCAGGTTTGTGGCTAAAATGTTCTGGTACTAGATAAAGTTCATGATGCTGTTGACCTTAACACGGGCCCCAGGACCATTGGACATCAAAGATCCACCGCCATATTTTATGGCCCACCCGGGTTTAAGCCCATGGCCCACCCGGGTTTAAATGGGACTCTTTAGCAATTAGCATCGATACAGAGGAACACAAGGAGCTTTGACACTGTCTATGGAACAGCACTGCCAAACTACGGCGCGCACACACACACACACACACACACACACACACACACACGACACACACACACACCACACACACACACACACACACACACACACACACACACACACACACACACACACACACACACACACACACACCACACACACACACACACACACACACACACACACACACACACACAATACACAACACACACCACATCACTGGCAAGTTAAAATGAGAAGTTAAGAGCGAGAGAGTAACAGTTGGTGGAAATGGGTAAAATGAGGAAAAAAGAGACGGAACGAGAGTGACCGTCAGATAGCATCATCAGAAAAAGGAAGAGGGACGAATCAGAGGAGGAGAGACGGAGGTAAAGATAACGGTTGGCCTGTTATTGAGAATGTGTCACACAGATGACTGGGCATTCTAGTTGAGAGATGTCAGCTAGGCCTGCAGGCCACCTGTGGATATAAGTTCCACAGCATTCATAAATATACAATGATCTGTCAAACTGCGGAAATGTATTACCTTTTGATAGAAAAAAAATCCACAGAACTGCAGTGCGTCAGTTCCTTACCACTCACAATGAGTATATAAGCTATTTCAGTATATAGGTCAGTGTTTATTTCAGAGTCAACGTCTTTTTCAGTATCTTTACGAATGTCTATTTCAGAATCTGCATCTATTCCATCAGGACCACATCGGAAAGAAGTGAAACCACACGTTAACCCCTGGGTTGTACTCAGTGGCTGTGTTTACACAGGCAGCCCAATTCTGATCTTTTTTCCCACTAATTGACCAATCACATCAGATCTTTTCACATCAGATTTTTTTTTTTAGGGGTGATCTGATTGGTCTAAAGACCAATTAGTGAAAAAAAGATCAGAATTGTTCTGCCTGTCTAAACACAGCCACTGCATCTTTTTTCACTATCAATCAATACATTCACTATCTATTTCAGTATCTATTCCYGTATCTATTTCAGTGTCTCTTTCAGAATCTGTATTTATTTCAGTTTCTATTTCAGAATCTCCATCTATTTCAGTATCTATTTCAGAATCKYCATCTAATTTGACATTTCATTACTTAACTTAGATGTTAAGTCCCCTATTTAGCGGACTTTGAGCAGTTCTGGACCAGTTCCGACTGACATTTTGGTGTGCAAAGTGCTCTGTGAACATCGCAGGGTCGGTTGCCTTATAATGCCAGAAAGCTCCATCTGTCTGCTTTCCTCTACCACTCTGTCAGTGGAGCTGACTTGAGGTGTTAGGTTTCACACCCCACATTTGCATAGGGAGTGACCTGTCATATTTTCGTGCCTATCCAGGCAAAGAATCGATTTCCTCTTACCCTGGGAGACAGCGTATTAAAGGGGACAGTATAGCGATGTCAGCAATCGTGGTTTCATCCAGCTGTGATATTCTCAACCGGATTTAGAACTCTCGACAGGAAAAAAGGCTAATGAATTTAGCAGAATATAAACGCCATGTGGCACCGTGAGAGAATTTGTAAGTCGCTCTGGATAAGAGCGTCTGCTAAATGACTTAAATGTAAATGTAATAGACATAGTCGTGCCTGAAGATCTCCCAGTGCAGCACCATGGACAGAGCCACCCACCTCAGCACAGGAGACAGGTGTGTTCACTTCAGCACCATGGACAGTGGCACTGGCTGCAGCACATTGGACAGCGGCACTCAGGTCAGCATTGTGGAAGGCCACCTTCAGCACCAGACCAGCCGAAGGCAGCGCCACAGCTCTGTTCACCCATCACACCTGTACAGGATTACTAATGCAGGATTACTAATCAGCACACCTGCAAGGCATTCCCTTATCAACGGACTGGCAGGCTGGACCTCACTCAAGTAGAGCAGTTAGGAAGACACAGCGTGCCTACTCTCCCACTTACACTGTGTTTCGCGCCCCTGCGACAGACTCTGCTATTGAGGCCATGCTGCCGCAAGAGACTACAGGTGGCCGCCGACACTAAAAGCTCAAGTTAAAGCATCTGAAACTTGAACTCTTTTTGTCGTGTGTTTACTCATTGTCGCTCGTGTAGTCGGGCACACCCCACTCTCCCTGACACCACCACTTTCTCTTGGTCACAGGGGGATGAAATCACTGTGTGTGTAAAACTGACGTTGTGTAATGATTCTGCAGACATTCGAATGGTGTCTCTGAGTCGCTCAGAGGAGGCTTGACCAAAAATGCTATGGCAGTTATGTCAAATGGGGCCAAATTTGTACTGTCATTAAATATTATCTTATGGTAAGTCATTTGGAATTTGATTGTTACTATATTTATAGAGCATTTCAGTCGTTTCAAGTCCTATTCATTTCAAGTCTTATTCTCCCACTTTTGTTGAGTAGCTAAAAAAGCATATGATTTTCTATATTTTCATAATATTTGTACTGTGATCTTGAGCTAGTGTCCTCAAAAGTGAGTACACCTCAGCAATGTATAACTTATGTTTACCAGAAAGGTGAGTTTTTTTCTTTCTAGAACTACGCAGTATTACTATATACTATTTATGGCCATCTCATTACAAATAATTACTTTTGGGTATGTCTATTTAAGCAGAAATCTACAGTTTGACGTAACGTTTTAACCTCTTGTGACTATCTGAAATTCCTCATTCACGTACACTATTTCAATTGTGCTTTGTTTTGCTTGGCRTTTGCCGTATATTGGCAATCTCAACTTCTCTGTCTTTCGACCTGACCTAGGAACCCCTCATTTATTAACAGCTATAATTTTATCATCACTCACTTCTACTTTGTCCGTGCATTCCAATYGACATATTAAACGCACATGGTTAAACAAAAAAGGAAGTAAACCTTTGGAATCCATTGAAATGTGTCATCATGCAGTCATGCATTGTGAATGATACATTTCAACTGAATCCAATGGAAGTTTTTCCTTTTTTCCTTCCCATCATACAGRCATGCGTTARGAATGTGACTCCTGTGAARGAGGGTGAGAGAGTGWGAAGAGGCCGATTACACGCGCAGGCTACTGGTTATGTAACACTGAGCGGTTGGAAGAAGTGGGCTGTGATTGTGTGTAGAGTACCCAGATTGGGTGAAAATGCTCTTTGGTGATGAAAGTTCACTTCCCTATGCTATAAAATACATTTTACCAAGACAAATATGATTCTTCATGTTCTGAATCGTTCAGTGGGGTGTTTTGGGGATTTTACATTTTGTGGTGATTGTTGGCGAAAAGCTCAATTAACATGACACGAGATGAATGAAACGTAAATGGCTTTGAAAATAAAAAGCCTGGTATACACTCAGTGCTCCGTCGACATTTCACAGAGATATGTTTGTTTTTGTGTGAAATCTTGGAAAAAGAACAGGAATTTCAAAATAATATGAAATATGAAATTACTACATGTCATGTCTCAAAATCGATATCCATCTTACCTCCATYTTGTTTTATATCCTGCGGATGAAAGAAWAAAGATGACMAGTTCAACGGYAAAGTGAGCCTGTCAGGTAGCTAGTAGCCTTTATTCTTTTCACAGAATCCAATTTTTTCTCAGGCTTTTTTTAGTCACCCTAATTCGGACCATCCGACAAGGTTAAAAACTTCAATAACAAGGGTAAAAACTCAACAATTATTTTACACATTTGTCAAAATATGAATTTTCGATCGGACACCCTAGTGTGTGTGTGCTTGTGTGCATCCTTGCTTGTACGTGTGTGTGTGTGCTTGTGTCTCAATAATGTAGGATATGGGGTGTAGGATATGATAAAGGGTGCTGAGACCAGAGGCACCACCACAGCTTCACCTCCCCTCTCCTGCCCCCTACGGACTCCCTCTGGCCCAGACGACAGAGATTTAATCATGGGCGCTCCACCAAGGAGAAATTAACACAGCGTGAGATGAGGCCCACACACATAGAAATAAAATTACTAGATGGCACATAGCCTCAGCTAGGGGTCTGTTTCAGCGAATATGGCAATTTGACTGGTCCATTCTAGTAATTATAATTCCATGGGTTCATACGTGTGTATCTGTTGGTGAGTGTGTGTAAGATACCAGTCCAGCTCCAGCACTGATGAAGTGGCCCTCTGCCGCCTCTCTTGACAGACAGATGGCTTGTGTCCCTGAGAAAGGTCCTCTGGAGCTGCCTTGGCAGCGCCTGATTAAAAGTCTGATTTTCATCCAGGASTGTTGAAGAAATAAAAAATGATCCACAAAAGAGTGAGCAGCTGGAAGATGTATCATCACCGTGGACGCCACTGGGTTCTTTTACAGAATGTCTGCGTCTCAAATGGCACCTTATCGCCTACATRGTGTGGGCCCTGGTCAAAAGTAGTGCAGTATATAGGGAATAGGGCGCCATTTAGGATGCAGAKCACTTTTGATAAAGTGGCAGTRTTTTTCGCCGGCCAACTTTTTTWWATCTCCAATCATGAGGCGCTTCATTACACTAGATGGYTAGCGGTCTGAATCTGAGAGATCTGAGAGACTGTCCCAAGTGCTTTTTAAAATATTTTCTTGGATCACAATTCAGAGATAATAAACTCCCTACAACTCTGTCACGTGATTCTAAGCTACAGGTAGACATAATCAGACCCCAACTCTGTCTGATTTTCATTTATTCTACTTATATGGCCACATACATATGCGTCATTGGAACATACACCGTTGTATGCGACATGTTCATGTAAACGTAGCCTCCTTCCGTCATGCTAGTCCTCCTCGTMTTGATACTTTGTGACATGTTATATGATGTAGCGTGAAATGCACCGTATGTCTTCAGAATGCAAAAGTGTTTGAWGTGTTCAAATCTCTGTCTAAAAACGAAGAGCAACAATCAAGCCTTTAAATGCTCGCAGGCCTTTCATGGATCAAATGATTGCCTTCTCATCAAAGCAGACAAATACAAAGCTTTGATGTCTCTGACATCAGTCTCAGTGTGCGACAYTTCCTTATGATCTTGAATACAGTGRGGTGTTCTGGGCTGATCAGCCAGGGGTCTGTTTCAGCGAATAGCACCCGTGGGGAGGAAAGATATGAAAACAGTGATGAAAAATGGATGATGGCGAAATAAAAGTCGGCCAGCTGCGGAGTTGTTGCTCCAGGGTAGTTGGTCTTTGGTCAGACCTAAAAACTGAGGACCGCACGATAATGTTTTATCGAGCCCCTATATAACTGTAAAGTGCTCAAGCGGTGCACTTAAAAGAAACAATGATGTTTCATTACACAAATGATTTTGATGGCGAGAAAAGTCAAATTAGCTGTGTCTAGGCGCGGTTGGACAGACGGTGGGAAGAAAAGAGTTGGATACGGGGACGTCCAAAAGTAATATTTATGAGTGGAGGTGAAAGTTTAACTGAACTTTAACAGTTTTGGAGAAAAATATAGGAGCAATAAATTATGAAKRMGTGACATACACATTTGAAATGTTTGGTCTTGGGWARGCTTTTGGGGCCTKTTCAATCAYAACAGTTTTCATTGGAACATTCAATCAAAACAGTTTTCATTGGAACATTCAATCAAAACAGTTTTCATCGGAACATTCAATCAAAACAGTTTTCATCGGAACATTCAATCAAAACAGTTTTCATCAGAACATTCAATCAAAACAGTTTTCATTGGAACATTCAATCAAAACAGTTTTCATTGGAACATTCAATCAAAACAGTTTATTGGAACATTCAATCAAAACAGTTTTCGTTGGAACATTCAATCAAAACAGTTTTAATTGGAATGCTATAAAAGAGTTGCTGTGTACAGCAAGAAACCATATTTAAATTCAGTTTCTCTTTGTAAACAATGTTTTGTTGAGAGCATGCAGGGGCAAGAAGAATCTTTCAAACCTATTTCCGGAAGCCAAGTTACCGAAGTTGATTGAATAGGCATCTTGTTGTGCACTTTGCAAACAGAAGAGTAACAAGTGATTACTTGTAGAACAGAACGTGTCAAAATGAAGATGTGCAATGTTTTACACAGCTAATGTAAAACAACAAGATGTATTTTCCTGTGAAATMATTTCTGCCAGTGTGAAAGAGATTGCCTTTCATCTTTTTAAGCAGCCGAGGCTGCCAACCCTGCATTCACTGGCTAATGTGTGAAAAGCTTTAGGRTTCTGGCTTTTCTGGTTTCTCTGCTTTTTACGTTCTTGTTTTGGAGAACGAAAATGGTTTAAGACACGACGTGTTGCTGGATCTCTGCTCGCACCTTGTCCGTTATGTGCTTTTGAACTCGAAAACGTCAAGCCTCTTATGTAAACAGATCGTTGTGCAGGGTAACCAGTGCCAGAATTGCTTCAGTCACCGCACTTTATTTATTCACTAATGTGTTCCCTCTCTATCGACGACCAAACAGGTTTTAATTCACTCTGGTGAGACAAGGTGAGACTACCCCTTCTCACATCTCTGTCCATGTCTTCAAAGAGCCACTGATKAAAGCCAAGGCTTTCTTTTTTTACAGTCCTCTCCTCTTCTCCCATCACTCGTTCTCCTTCAAGGGACAGACTGTTTACCTTCACTGTTTACTTACTCTGAAGTGTGTGAGGACTGTGCACCCACCCGATCGCCCTCCCCTATAGTTCGCACCCTCCCACTCGTACAGGATGCCTCTGGGACACAGTGAGGGTTCGAAGGTTAAGTCAAAGCTTGTGGGAACCGTCTTGAGTAAAGCATTCCCTTCCTCTCAGATCACATTACTTAACAGTGCAGGGCTTACTGGAGATGTCCCCCTGTCCTTGATGGTGAGGTACGAAGTTGTGTTCTGATAAKGCTTTCAATTGAATACCTTTCTTATCTTGTCTATGTAGCAGATGTACKTGTAGCAGATGTGTGTGCCAGTATAGCAGCCATCTCCACTCAGGTACATACACAAACCCTTATCATCCGCATAGCTTCCCACRCCAACAAAAGTGMTATAATCTGCAAATGAATGACTTCCAATTCCTTCATGTCACCATTCTCTCTAACATCCAGCAGAGAATGTATAGCTGGACAGAGAGGCTCTAATTCAAGCCTATGTGATTCCCCTGTACGTTATGTGCATTKATATTCTGGTGAAATGGCTTGGAAAGGAGGACAGGGCACATGAGGTGAATTGATGTTGTGCCCTGCAATCATGTATCCTTTGTCTAACCCCCCTATCAGTTCTGTGGCCAGATGTTATCTCTGTGTGTCTGTGTGTGTGCCGCCACCTCAAAGGGAGTGATCAGGATGAGAGCCATGGCAACCAATGTCCCAAGATGATTGGAAATGCCTAACGTCTGCTGTGATTTACACCAGGGATTGTTGATTTGCAATTGTGGACCGAGAGCATGAATTTAGATGGAGATGTTCAGTAAAAATAAAAAATAAAACKGGGAAGTGACACAAGTGACACTGATTAAGTGACATGCAAGGCTCTGAAATCAAATCAAATGTTATTGGTCGCGTACACATATTTAGCAGATGTTATTGCGGGTGTAGCGAAATGCTTGTAACCAAAGTTGCTTAAGACTCAGAAACAGAGTGGCCATGTCTATCGGCGCCATCTTGTCTATGAAAATAGTGTATAGACTGTTTCTATAGAGTCATGTTTTGACAATATGGGGAAAGCAACAGCATTATCCATCACTGGCAGGTTATGATAGTTTTCGGCAGTCCCAGAGTCAAACCGAAGCAATCATACGACATGTTTTTCAGGCCTCATACACAGGCAGTTAAATCATGTCAGCAATCAGMGAATCGCTGAAAACATGGCAGACATTCTTATCCGTTCCAAACCTCAGCTTGTCTGAGAAAAGAGGATTGGGCATGAAGCGCTGTAGTAAATCTGAGCTATTTTATGATTTCCGGAGGCAAAATTGCACTTACAGAACACACAGCGACAAAGAAAATAAGACTTTGGATTGAGATCGAGACGTGCCAGGAAAAAGTGTTACTGGGCAAACACCCGTTGATCATGAGATTGGGTCTCTGTGAGACTAGACTAGAATCTGCGGGAGTTCGATTTTTCATCCTTCACACTCTCAGGACACAGTTTCTGACTGCACCGCATGGTAGCAGCGAATGGATGTCATTAACACAGATGTTCCATACAAAAGGGATGCAGCCTCTGCGTCTTATGTCAGGAGTGTATGTTAATAATGCGCAAAGACCGTTTGTATAGAACATCTGCGTTAATGACATCCATTCGCTGCTYCCATGCGGTGCAGTGGAGACACCTGCAACATGACACCTTCTTTCACATGACACCTTCTTTCACGTTTCAGGTAAGACCCAAATGCAGACTGTGTTGAAGTACAATGTTTATTACAGCAACAGGGGCAGGCAAACGACAGGTCAAGGAAGGCTGGGGTCAGTAATCCAGAGTAGTGGGGCAAAGGTACAGGACGGCAGCCAGGCTCAGGTCAGGCAGAGGTCAGTAATCCAGAGTAGTGGGGCAAAGGTACAGGACGGCTGCCAGGCTCAGGTCAGGCAGAGGTCAGTAATCCAGAAAAGTMGGGCAACGGTACAGGACGTCGGGCTGGCTCAGGATCAGGGCGGACAGAAAAGGTCAAAACCGGGAAAAACAGGGAGAATCAATAGACAGCAACCGAGGGGGAAAACGCTGGTAGGCTTGACGAAACAAAACAAACTGGCAACAGACAAACAGAGAACACGGGTATAAGTACCCAGAGGATAATGGGGAAAACGGGCGACACCTGGAGGGGGGTGGAGACAAGCACAAGGACAAGGACAGGTGATATAAGGGCACAAGGCGAGACCCAGATGCAGACACAGGAGGCAGATGGTTAAAGTCCAAGATGTTTATTAACAATCCAAAAGGGGTAAGCAAGAYAATGGTCGTGGACAGGCAAAAGGTCAAAACCAGTTCAGAGTTCSAGAGGTATGGCAGGCAGGCTCGAGGTCAGGGCAGGCAGAATGGTCAGGCAGGTGGGAATGGAGTCCAGAAAAACAGGCAACGGTCAAACCCGGGAGGACTAGTAAAAGAGAATAGACAAGCAGGAGCACGGGAAAAACCACGCTGGTTGACTTGAACATACAAGACGAACTGGCACAGAGAGACAGGAAACACAGGGATAAATACACCGGGGAAAATAAGCGACACCTGGAGGGCGTGGAGACAYTCACAAGGACAGGTGAAACAGATCAGGGCGTGACACTTCTCTCTCGTATACCTCAAATGTCAAATTATGAAAAAATTGCACTATATTGTTGGATCCCTTAAATCAACCAGAACAGTTCAGAGACAGTGTGGTAGAGCCAATTCAGCAACACTTGGAGCACAGTGGAAGTTGATGAAACTGCTTCTTTATTGTTAAAAGTAAAACCCAGAATTGTGGGCCTTATTGTACCTTCTTATTTTCTTGTTTTTTCTTGTCTTCACTTTTTCCCATTAGTAATCAGTAGTCAGTCATTTTTCCTGTCTAGCAGCTCAGGTGTTTCTGAGAAGCAGGGACAGCTGTTTCTSTGAAATCAGAGTCAATATGGAATTKGGTCCGCTTGTGTTTAGACCAACATTGACAGACCTTTGAAAGCCAATAGGAACAACACAGCAGAGGGACATTTTAAAATGCCAATCTTGTCTAGAAATGTGTTCAGAAGGTTTTTGGTGGATGTCTTTGAGAACTAAGGGCACTGATTACTTTAATTATCCTAATCCTAATCATCCTAAGTACTTTATCTCTATGAGATTTTTGTGTTTCATCTCTCTTTAACTCTCTCTCTCTCTGTCTCTGATAAAGTCAACCCCTCTTCATAGTAATTAGTTCAGTGAAAGTGACAGTGATTTAAGTGACATATGCAAAATTACAATTATCTAGCATCTTACTTAGAGCCCTCAGATGATACTGTATATTTACCAGGGTAATCAGTGGTGGCTTTGCCTCCCATGGTCTGCTCAGTGTGTGGTAAAGACACACACACACACACACACCTTCACCCCCGCCCACTTCCTTACACACAGAATGACAGATCCTCTGCTTGACTGAGTGTTGGGTGAATATGTCACCTGTCTCAGTGGTCTAGACAGTGGTCTAGGGTGGCAGGTAGCCTAGCGTTTAGAACATTGGGCCAGCAACCAATAGCTTGCTGGTTTGAATACCTGAGCATGCAATGTTAAAAATCTGTTGATGTGCCCTTGAGCGAGGCACTTGACCCTCATTTGCTCCAGGGGTGCTGTACTAATATGGCTGACTCTGTAAAACTGAGGATTGACGCTGGAGACAGGAAGCAGGTACAGGGAGAACATTTAATGAACAATGGACATGAAACAGGACAGTAACAGCGTCTGGACAGGGGAAAATAACAACATCAATGCTGACACGGTGAATAACATGAGGAGCAGACAGATAAAGAGGGGGTAATCAACAAGGTAATGGAGTCCAATATTGCACAGAAGCGCGTAATGATGGTGACAGGTGTGCGTAATGAAGGGCAGCCTGGCACCCTCGAGCGCCAGAGAGGGGGAGCGGGTCCAGGCGTGACAAAAACGACACATTTCACTGCACCTATCCAGTGTGTGTGAAAATATATATCTTTTTTATTTTTATTTGAGTGATGATTAGAAGTTTCCATGACACAGATGGTGGTGCTCTAAGCTCTGCTTCGTCTGTCTGCCTCTCCTTGAGGTAGATATTAATGATGATAGCACTTTATTACCACATATAACTCTATGATAGCGTGCACACAACCTGGGGTTTGGGATTAGGGTTGAGAAATATGACTGTGAAATGGTAATGACAGATGTTTGTGTGTGACGCTGGTACGTGACTGACGAGAGTACGTGGTAGGGGGTGACAAGGCGTGTGTTTGTGTGTCTACAGTGTGTGTGTCTACAGTATGTGCGTGCCGTGCTCTCGTGCGAGTGTGGAGGTCACCAGGTTTATGTGGATGACTGCAGTAAGAGGCCAGATGGCATCAGGAGGAATGGTAGCCAAACAGAAGTGGATATCATTTCAGTGCGAAATCCCAAAGTCCCTCAGCAGTCACAGCCAAAACTAACACACCTCAATTTCCCTGTGCCCTAATCACTGTAGATTTTGAATCCCTCTACCTCTTTACGGRGTGAGGTCATATTACAGGAAGGAAAAGGCGTAGGAAAAGCGACAATGAAATGTACACAAGCGTTTTTTTTCTCCCAGGGGTTGTACTTATGAAGCGTCTCAGTGTTGGAGGGCTCCCTTTATAAAGAGCCAACTTCAAAGATTGGTAAGCAGAGGAAAAGATCCCGAACGCTGCTGTSGGCGTCACAGCACAAGAAAGAAAGAAAGCGGGGTTAGATGAACAGCGTGAAAGTGGCACCTCTGCAGAATGAAACGGACGACTGTGTCTTATCTTGAYCCTTTCATCGGGGGGCCGGACGGCATGAGAGTGCAGAGCGGTTTGCGTTGTCAAACAGTGCAKCGCGTCTGTGTCCCAGAGGTTCAGTCTGATAGCTTGTCCAAGGCAGAGGAAGGAGGAAGGAGGTGGGAGGTGTCGCCTTCAGAGAGCTATTTTAGCTCTCGCCGTGATTCATATGTCAATCACKTTCCCGATCACAGACGCACAGAGAAATAGAATAGGTTGAGTGAAGTCGGGAAAAAGCACCCTTAAACTTTGGCCACCAGCTATAAAGCAAAGGAATTGCTTTTCAGAAGTAGTGTACTTTTGAAAGGAAATGGGTCCTTTTGATCAATCAGGTGGCAAAGTCAATAGTTGAATAATTAACAACATGGCGGCTCAGTCAGGCACACACTGGTTGAATCAACATTGTTTCCACGTCATTTCAAATAAATTACGTTCAACCAACGTGGAATAGACATTTAATTGACGCCTGTGCCCACTGGGCATGTCAAGTGTATGCTATTTTATCATTATTAGCTTTTCAATGATTTCTTATTTCAGATACCACATTAAAGGCAAATATGGGACTCGGGGCTCTTCACAGATTCATACAGTCCTATGATTATATTAACTAATGTTATTCWTCTGGTCTCATATGGCATATGTTGTTTCCTTACCTGTCCATTACGTCCTTATAATATGCATTCAAGCAGGGACACAATAGCATGCAGAAGCATGAAGCATTTTGGCCTTAGTCTGCGTGTTTGGTCTGCTGAATAGTGTACCCCGAGTGTCACTTCGCGSCCCCTGCCACAAACACACACACACACCCTTTGCTACACACACAGTGTCACTTCACTGTCCCTGCAGTAGCTCAGGGCTATGCTGGGTGTGACAGAGTAGTCACAGTGGCTACCAACAATTCCAATCTCCATCCATTTTGTCCATATTGTCACATCTGTGAAAGGCACCTCTTCTTCTGTTTTATGGACGTTTTTCTAAAGTAATGCTGGCTCAGGTTCCGTGTAGTCCCTCTGTTACACTTGCACATGCACACACACACACTCACATCCTGTCACCCCCTCTGCTACACTTGTCCTGTCCATGATTAGTGGGTCCAAAAAGGAAGAGAAGTGACAGCTTTCAGAGAGAGGTGGGCAAGACCAAACGACAAGGCTCTCGCTGACTGAAATCACATCCCAATGACACCCACCACGCAGTATTTCTGTTACATATACACTACCGGTCAAAAGTTTTAAAACACCTACTCATTCAAAAGTTTCTTTATTTTTTTACAATTTTCCACATTGTAGAATAATAGTGAAGACATCAAAACTATAAAATAACACATATGGAATCATGTAGTAACCAAAAAAGTGGTAAACAAATCCAAATGTATATTTTATATTTAAGATTCTTCAAAGTAGCCACCCTTTGCCTTGATGACAGCTGTGCACACTCTTGGCATTCTCTCAACCAGCTTCATGAGGAATGCACCTGGAATGCATTTCAAAAACAGGTGTGCCTTCTTAACCCTTGTGTTGTCTTAAGGGTAAAAAAAATGACCCGCCACTATGTTTAACAGCAGAGAAAAAGCCCTAAATTATATTTTTTCAACTTCAAATTTGATGACCTGTCCTAGAGTTAGAAAAAGTGAAACATTTGTTAATATTTCCATGAAAGCTGTACACCACCAGGGTACAAAGATTGTCTTAGGGTCATTTTTTGACCCGGCAGTTATGAAATTATTTACACACCACAAAAACCACACACACACACACACAGTGATACATTGAGATTGTGTGCTACTGATTGAACTCAGACAAAACAAAAACGTTCTTGTGCATGTACAACATCTCCTCTCCACGACCCCTCCACGACCCCCACACATGACTCAAGTTCACAGACAAAATAAACAATATTTCAGACAAAATAAACAATATTTCAGACAAAATAAAATTTTCTTGAAAGCATTGTTTACTAATGGGGAATGCAGTCAGGCTATAAAGATGCTGCAGATGACAGTACCCTCAGTACTCTCTTTGCTGAAGCCATGAGTGCAGGTCGTAGATCATGTTTTTTCAGATGTCCAGGAGGAACAAGAGAACAATGATTTAGAAGAGGAGGYGGTATCTGAAYAAGAAGCTGGGGAAGAATACAACCCAGAGCACAATGCATCATCTACAGATGAAGAAGAAATCCCCCAAGCTGAAAGAYAGACATTTTTGTCAAAGAACAGCAAAATAACATGGTCCTTGTCACCATATGACAACCAGGACAGGGTGGCAGCATAAAATGTCATAAGAATGAGCCCAGGGCCAACAAGACATGRAGTTGCCCATGCCCAGGACATCGCCTCAACATTCTACATGTTCATCACACCAGCCATCGAAAAAATCATCCTGGAYATGACAAATTTGGAGGGTTTCCATAAATATGAAGACAACTGGAAAAGGYTMGATGAGATTGACCTGCGTGCCTACATAGGGCTGCTAATCTTAACGGGTGTGTATAGGTCCCGAGGCAAGGCTACATGTAGTCTCTGGGATTCAGAGTGGATGGGCGATTTTCCGCGCCACGATGCCACTGAAAGTCTTTCACACTTTCTCAAGAATGCTGCTATTTGATAACCGTGAGTCAAGACCTGCAAGACGTGTGAGAGACAAACTGGCGGCCATAAGAGAGGTCTGGGAGAAGTGGGTGGAGTGTCTGCCATACCTCTACAACCCTGGGCCTGAAGTAACAGTGGATGAGCAACTGGTTCCATTCAAAGGTTAAAAAAAAATGAATATCTGTAATGTAAGTGATTTTCACTGTTAATTGTATTATGTAGTGCTGTAACATCATTGATGCAACCCTACCTGGATGCCTGATAAGCGGAACAAGAGGAGGGTGTTGCTGGGAAGGCACTTGTAACCCCAAAACATTCAAAGAAGGGAGTGCCTCCCCCGCACAGCAGCCTCTGCAGCGCTTGTGAAAGCTGTTCAGGGGGCTGAATCTTGTCCTGATCCACCTGAGGCTGCAGCTGYGGCAGGCAAGAGGAGGAGATGCCAATTCTGCCCCCAAAGAAGGACTGTAAAACAAATACTATGTGCTGCACATGTGAGAAATACATCTGCAAAGTCCATGCACACACACTTGCAWACTGTCCTACATGTGCTAATTAGAGGTATGTTCTTCACGTTTTTGTTTTGTATCTATTATTTTATTCTTATTTATTGTTGTTGTTTATACACCTCTTGGGTGGGGGAAATGGATAAAAAAAATGGGAGAAGACTAGTATTTTGTAGTTGAATTCCTCATTGTACAGTATATAAGAATATATCACTATGTTGCCAAAAAAGTTCAAGACTGTTATTGCTTCCCTTCAATAAAATGCATTCAAAACTATTTCCTGCACATTTTTGCTACTTTCTTAGGCTATACAAGTGCTATTGTATCTCTTGCTAAAAAAATAGGTTTACACCTATGCAGTACCTTTAGCAATAATAATAATAAATATCTACTTTAGTAAAGAAAACAATTATGACAGGTGTGTTGTAATAAAAACGAGTGGTGTCCACTGATTAAATGCAGTTTTTTCTGCATTGTGAAGAGGGAAAACCCAGATATTCACAAAGTTTGTGATGAATGTTTCTTCATGTAAAATAGAGTTGGAGTTTAAAATTCTATGAACTTCTTACGGCTGAAATCCTGTTAACGGGATCGATATGACAACAGCCAGTGAAAGTGCAGGGGGCCAAATTCAAACAACAGAAATCTCATAATTCAATTTTAGGTATTAGACACCATTTTAAAGATAAAATTCTCGTAAATCCAACCACAGTGTCCGATTTCAAAAAGCTTTTCAGCGAAAACAGAATATATCATTATGTTAGGTCAGCAACTAGTCACAGAAAGCATACAGCGATTTTCCAACCAAAGAGAGGAATCACTAACCTTTGATATTCTTCATCAGATGACACTCCCGGACAACATGTTACACAATACATGTATGTTTTGTTCGATCAAGTTCATATTTATATCCAAAACCTCAGTTTACATTTGGCTTTGCCTTCAACATCCCGTGAATTTGCACAGAGCCACATCAAATCATAGAAATACTCATAATAAACATTGATAAAAGATACAAGTGTTATTCACAGATTTAAAGATATACTTCTCCTTAATGCAACCGCTGTGTCAGATTTTTTTTTACTTTACGGAAAAAGCAAACCATGCAATAATCTGAGTACGGCGCTCAGAGACCAAAGCAAGCCATACAGATACCCATGTTGTGGAGTCAACAGAAGTCAGAATAGCATTATAATATTCACTTACCTTTGATGATCTTCATCAGAATGCACTCCCAAGAATCCCAGTTCCACAATAAATGTTTGTTTTGTTCGATAAAGTCCACATTTATGTCCAAATACCTCCTTTTTGTTCGCGGCGTTTAGTTAACAATCCAAATTCACGAGGCGCAGGCCAGACGAAAAGTCAAAAAGTTCCATTACAGTCCGTAGAAACATGTCAAACGATGTATAGAATCAATCTTTAGGATGTTTTTAACATAAATCTTCAATAATGTTTCAACCGGACAATTCCTTTGTCTTTAGAAATGAAAAGAGAACGCAGCTACCTCTCACGGGCGCATGCCTGACTGAGCTCATGCCTTCTGCCAGACCCTTAGTCAAACCGCTCTTATTCTCTCCCCTTC
>NC_036873.1:7737354-7820027 GCF_002910315.2 Salvelinus sp. IW2-2015 | reverse complement strand
CCCAGTCAAGTCAAGACGCGCCGGTCAAATGATGACAACATCAGTAGCCTAAGCATATTATATAAGGCCAAGTGGCCTTGATAAATAGTAAAACTCAATAATGGAATTGTAATGAGTATAAGTATACATGACAAGCAGTCAAAAATAGTAAATTATTGTCAGCTTGTGCTTGTGTGTATTCCCAATGGCATCAGTTGTATTCATTAAGCTGTTAATCCCTTGTTCTAACAGATGACAAAAATCGTCGTAACTTTCACTTGCTTGTCCACATTTTGACATACTTTGTTTGGTTGTAGTGTGTAAAGTTTTCCTGTTTTCTCTTTATTGTGTCTTCATCTTGTCATTCTGTGGAGTACAACGGCTGGTAAGGTGCCTTATTTTGCGCAAAGGAGGGAGCTCCCATCTCACTTTGTTCATGGTGCGGCCAGACTTGTTTTCTTTGTAAGCAACTTGTTCGCCAATAAAGGAAGAATTGTCCCCGTGACATTCTCCCTTACCAAGGTAAGGTTCCACAAGACTCATCACCACATTCTAGACACTCGCTTACCTGCTGCCCGATGTTGATATTGTACAATTACGCAAGCTCTCACTGTGTGCTACTCCGAGTACTATAGCGGTGGACAGATATAGGGTACATACCATTTTAAGATTAGAATTAGAATGAATCAATATAATACAATGTTCTGCCCTGTGCGAGAGCAAAATTGCAAGATTGTTTTAATACTGTAATTGCATCAAATGGTTGTTTTATGCAACAGAATAGAGGGTTTCTAATAACTATATTGTGTGTGTGTGATCTGAAAGTGGGCTCTGGGAGATTTACACTGACAGGAGATTTATGATGTCTTTTGGGTGATAAACCTAAAGAGACCGCATTCTAGATCATGAGTTAATGGTTTCTGTTCTATAAGGTACCAGGGAGAGATGACCCCAGGGCCAACCTTGTCTCTATACAAATATAACTGTTTTTACAGCAAGATACTGTCTGCTGTGAATTATAAGTATCTTTCATACAAATCTTAACCTTGTGACCCATTCCATACATCTGTTGTTTGTCATGTAGACTGAAAGGGGTATATCTTGACTATAAAAGGCTTTGTACCTTTGTCTCGGGGCTCTCAACAAATCATCTGAGGGTGAATTCGTTGACCAGCCATCATTATCGTAGAGCACTCATTCAATTCACTTTATATGTGTATGTTGTATTGACCTGCTCCCTTATTAATAAGCAAATAAAGACTTAGTTTAGGTATACTCAAACTTGTGTGATAAGTTTGTCTCTCCTCATTTGATAGTAAAGAAATGAACTACCACACCTGTTCTTCATTCACAATTGGTGATTACACAATTATGCATCATTCTCCTACCCTCGCTCATCAACTCACCCATTCTCTTCATCATACTTTACTTTCATTTATTTCATCTGTTGTTATAAGTCAGTGGTCACCAACCTTTTCTGAGCCAAGATCACTTTCGCAGTCATAACCAAGCCGAGATATACAGCTCAGAATTTCTTTTCAACATAACTTAGAACATGTAACATTATCGAATAAAATAAACCGATTCTGTAGGAATGAGGTTTGTGCAGTAGGCCTAATACATTATCATGCATATTGACTATTGCTTGGCCTGCTTAATTGTTCTTCTCAGACCATATTATATTTCAAAATTCAAGCTTTGATACAAAAATAGATTAGTTGGTGTAGCATTTGTGAGGCACAGCTGAGCATATATTGAAATAATTGGCTAATAATTAGCTTTTTTTTTCACTGGACTGATGGTACCTGCATGTGATGGTCATGGTGCTTTCAAGACAACTGGGTCCTCTGAAAAAAAACAAGGTCAAATCATGACGTCTGTAAACTTCGGGTCGGAAAGTCGGAGCTCTACAAAGATGCCGAGTCTCCGAGTTGGATGACCGTTCAAAATGAGTTTCCCAGTCGGATCTCGTTTTCTTCCGAGTTCACAGTTGTCTTGGCGCACTGGAGTTGTAAGTCGGAGATTTCCAGTTCCTAGTTGTTTTTGAACACGGTATTAGTCTCAGCGGAGGGAGGGAGAGATCAGCAGAAGGTCCGCTCTCACAGTCCCTGATCTCTCCTTCCTTTCCTCCACTGAGCCTGACCAGATAGAGGTGACACAGTCTTCCACTTGATGGCGAAAATCGAGTCGCCTCTGCAGAACTTATGTTGTTCCAATGACCAGAGAAAGTGAAATACTCCTCGATATGAACATAAAACACGACGAGATGTTATAACAATAAAAACGCTATGGATACACTTTGCTACTCGTTCATGCAGCGCCAGTGGAAGTAGAGAGAAGCACGTTGTATGTTTTGTAATAGTGTTGAATAACACGTATTATGAACTCACTCATGAACAGTTTCTCTTTGTTTGTTTCTTTGACAGTCCTCTCTCTGGTTTTAAAGTGATGAAATCTCACGTAGGCTAGTATGAAACGTGTGTCTGGAAGCTGTAGGTAGGCAAGGTCATTTGAGCTATCCGATTGGCCAGCACAGTAGTAGCACTCCATTTAGCCACAGATCTCCCGGTCCACCAGGTAGGCGGAGTTTAATATTCTAACACTGATAGTGTTTTTATAGAGACTTATAAAAATGTGCTTCTTCTATAGAAATAGGTCCTGCCTCTCACTAAATAGTAGAAAGCAGATTATTCAGTCGATGTTCCTATCGGTCCTAGACTATGGCCCTAGACCAGGCCTGGGCATTCCAGTCCTCAGGGGCCTGATTGGTATCACACCTTTCCCCCATCCTAGCAAACACAGCTGATTTATACTAATTCCATTCTAAACTGTTGGATCATGTGTGATTATTGGAGTGAGGTGTGGTAGCTGGGACTGGGAGTTGCCCAGGCCTGGTCTAGACTGTGGCGACATAAACTATATGAATGCAACTGCCACTCATTAAAGCCGTTAGATGCAGTTCATCATAGCATATTGTGATTTGTTACAGGTGACAATTTTAGTACTCCTCACTGCATTCTCTACCAGAAGTTGGTTGGCCCCCTTTGACATCAAGTAGGTTGACACATTGCTATGTTCTCATTTATAAGCCATTTTACAGAAAGTCCCCCTGAACCTAACTCGTTACTAAACTTTAGACATAGGAATTACACACCTGGTCTCAGGGATGGTTAACTCTGGAAATTCCTTTGGTCTCTACTGAGTTAGGTAAATCAGTCTTTAGTTTTCTTGCACCTTATTTGTGGAACAATCTTCAAAATGTTCTTAAATGTGATGTTCTGGTGCCTCTACTGCAGGGCTGCCCAACCCTCTTCTGGAGATCTACTGTCCTGTAGGTTTTCAGTCCAATCTTGTTCCTGGAGATCTACTGTCCTGTAGGTTTTCAGTCCAACCTCTTCCTGGTGTTACGACTCCGACCGAGGCAGCTCTCCTTCCCGTTCGGGTGGCGTTCGGCAGTCGTCGTCACCGGCCTATTAGCTGCCACTGATCCTTTTCTCTCCCTCCCTTGTGTTTATTGGGTGCACCTGTTTGTATTAGGGTTAATTAGTTGGGCTTATTTAGTCAGCCGGCAGCACGTTTCTTTGTACGGGATTGTTTGTTGTAAGTGTGGTGTTGGTTTTGTGCTTCACGTTTACTGGACTGTGTTCATTCACCCCGTGTCTGGGGTAGTTTATAGTGTACACCCAGTGTGTTAGTAGGGTGGCCTAGTTTGTCCGTGTTCATTAAGAACATTTGTATTTGCACCTGCTGCTCCTGCGCTTTTCCTTCACACTCCGACACCCAGGCCTTACACCTGGAGATCTACTGTCTATAGGTTTTCAGTCCAACCCTCTTCCTGGAATCTACTGTCCTGTAGGTTTTCAGTCCAACCCTCTTCCTGGAGATCTACTGTCCTGTAGGTTTTCAGTCCCAACCTCTTCCTGGAGATCTACTCTCCTGTAGGTTTTCATCCAACCTCTTCCTGGAGATCTACTGACCTATAGGTTTTCAGTCCAACCCTAAAGTAGCATATCTGATTCAGCTAGTTAAGGTCTTGTTGAGCAGCTAATTAGTACAATCAGGTGTGTTACATCTCCGGAAGAGGGTTGGGCAACCCTGCTCTAGGGCAATTCAAAAGCTGATTGAGGACCATGTTACTGATTCATGTTTGTTTTTTAAGACCATGTTTTTCTTTCTGCTTGCATTCTGTATTTATATTTTGATGTGTGTATTTTCTGTAATTTCTGTAATCCGGGCTCATCTGTAAAAGAGACATTGCTCTCAGTATGACTGCCTGATCAAATAAAGGTTAAAAAACAAACAAAAAAACAAAGCTGAAGCGTTACAGATTGCATGATAGAGATGTAAAGGTCATTTCTGATTGAGATGACACATGCAGGGCATACCGTACATTGCCTTTAAATGTCAAATTCCTTGATGTGGATGAATAGAGCCTTAAGCTAATAAAGTCCAAAACAAACAAAACATTGACTGGGAGTGTCAAGAGACAGTTGATTTGACTTTTCTCTGCATAAAAACCTAGTCTTATTGTTTGATATGGATTTAAAAAGGAATTAAAGAAGAGGGATTGTGAATGTGCTGAAACCTGCTAAATCAGTAGAGTACAATGGAAACCATAAACATTTTGAAAACAGTTGTCTCCACCCACTTCAAAACTGCTTTTCAACCCGGACTCAGACCTGTCACATTTCCACCTAGAGACATGTGCACCAATATGATCATATTTATAATAATAATAATACAATAATCTTATTCTTATTAATGATGATGATATTAATAATAATGGACACAATAATAATAATAATAACGACATAAATAATAGCAATAAAGCCGTAAACATATGACTATTTAAATGTAATATACCAATACTGTCATATTTCACATAAATGTTTCACATAAATGTAATACATTAAAATAGGCTATTTTAAGACATTGAAATATACATTTTAACCTGAATGCAATAGGCCTATCGATTAAATATTTAAATATAAAGTGCAAGTATGAACTCAATTCAATTTGGGAAATACAAATTCAAAACTATTGAATTTAATTACAATTTCTCTTGGCAAAACATTCAGATCAAGACAATTTTGCTCACAATCAATTCATGTTTTCTGACAATCACAATTAAATGATTTAATCCAATAAAAAATGTGTACCCACCCTGAATACCAGCCTGGTCTCATAGACTAGACGTAATATAGTAAATGTAAATCCGGAACACTAGAATGATATGCATTAGTATTAGTATGATATGCTACATTTTGTATGGTTACATAAGATAGATGGTTACTTAGGGCAATAACAAAAGTAGAGTGGTTGGTCAAGGTGGATGGGTAGGCATATAACACGACCGTCTAGCAACCCAAAGGATGTGAGTTCGAACCTCATCACGTACAACTTTAGCGTATTAGCTAATTAGCAACTTTTCAACTACTTACTACTTTTTAGCTACTTTGCAACTACTCAGCATGTTAGCTAACCTTCCTCTAACCTAACCTAACTTAACCCTTTTAGCTAACCCTAACCCTTTTAGCTACCCTTCCCCAAACACTAACTTTAACCCTTTACCTACTCATGAACTTAACTCTAACCTTAACCCTAACCCTAACCCCTAGCCTAGCTAACATTAGCCAACATTCTAGAATTCGTAGCATATCAAGTTTTGCAAATTTGGAACATATAGTACGTTTTGCAAATTTCTAACATTTAGGAAGTTTTTCAGATTTTTAACATATTGTACGTTGTCACGCCCTGACTTTAGTTATATTTGCTTTCTTTATTATTTGGTTAGGGCAGGGTGTGACAAGGGGTGGTTTGTTAGTTTTTGTATTGTCTAGGGGTTTTCCTTGTCTAGGGTTTTTGTTATCTATGGGGATTTTGAATTGTCTAGGGGTATGTAGGTTTATGGTGGCCTGAGTGGGTGCCCAATCAGAGACAGCTGTTTATCGTTGTCTCTGATTGGGGAGCCTATTTAGGTTGCCATTTTCCAAGTTGGTTTTGTGGGTATTTGTCCTTGTTTAGTTGCCTGTGAGCACTACGTTGGCGTCACGTTTCGTTTTGTGAGTTTGTTAAGTGTTTCTTTGTTTAATAAATAGAAGAATGGATGCAAATCACGCTGCGCCTTGGTCCACTCCTTTAAACGGCCGTGACAGAACTACACGTTTTGCAAATCGTAACATATAATACGATTGTAATTCGTAACATATCATACGAGATGGAGAATGGATATCCACATTTTATACATATCGTACGAAACATAACATGCTAAATAGAGTGTCTCGGATATACATACAGAATAATACTAAATGCTCAGGTTGTAATATCGCTCCTTATGATATTGACCTATGACAAATATGAACTTACTTTTAAGCTCTTTCTCTGTGTTGCGTGTTGTGAGGCCTCTTGTGTAAATTCAAACGATGATCTGTAGTAGCCTGTTAGTGGAACATACTGTGCAGCCTTCTGTGTTAGGAGCGACAACATGAATGATCAACATGAACACATCTACTGTGGGATGGCCTTTTGTGTCACAGCAAGTGAATGATTGAAGTCATATGCCCCCTACCCAAAGCAGGGACTCCATGAGCGATGTGGCACCTCTGAGATACTGTAGCTTGAGAGAAATATTTAGGTACAAGCCTGCATGCACAAGTTTTCATGCCACTCCTTGTCATACTAAACAGAGTGGAGAACAGAGGATTTGATCCTGATTCAATAACCCTCACAGTATCCTCCAATCACAATGATTGGAACTCCATCACATTCTATGGCTTATGGTGCTCTTAGTACTCACTCTAGCCTACATATACTAGCCCACTATAATAACTCGACACCTAAGAAACACCTTAAAATAACTCACTTTAAACAACTCTATTACTACTACCACATTATTGCTGCTGTTACTACCACTACAACTACTGCTACCATTTCACAACCATACATACTTAAGACTAGCTAGCACACACATTTTTTGAAGAAAATGTCATTTTCTAATATTATTAGGTGTGCTTGCTGAAAGCAAGAACAACTACTACAAGCCATTATAATTATTATTAGAATCCAACATCCGTATTATTATTATTATTATTATCGCCTTCAATGGAACAGTAGCGACAAAACTGTAGAAGCTACCAACACAACTTTCAAATGTGCAGGCTATCTTCAGGTGTACGAGATCATCAGTTTCTTGACAATTTCTATTATGGAATAGCCTTCATTTCTCAAAACAAGAATAGACTGACGAGTTTCAGAAGAAAGTTATTTGTTTCTGGCCATTTTGAGCCTGTAATCGAACCCACAAATGCCGATGCTCCAGATACTCAACTAGTCTAAAAGGACAGTTTTATTGCTTCTTTAATCAGAACAACAGTTTTCAGCTGTGCTAACATAATTGCAAAAGGTTTTCTAATGATCAATTAGCCTTTTAAAATGATAAACTTTGATTAGCTAACACACCGTGCATTGGAACACAGGAGGGATGGTTGCTGATAATGGGCCTCTGTACGCCTATGTAGATATTCCATAAAAAATCTGCCGTTTCCAGCTACAATAGTCATTTACAACATTAACAATGTCTACACTGTATTTCTGATCAATTTGATGTTATTTTAATGGACAAAAAATGTGCTTTTCTTTAAAAAACAAGGACATTTCTAAGTGACCCCAAACTTTTGAACGGTAGCGCACGTTATATACAGTTGAAGTCAGAAGTTTACATACACCTTAGCCAAATACATTTAAACTCAGTTTTTCACAATTACTGACAGATATTTAGGTAGCCTTTTCCCACCTGTGTTTTGTGGGTAGTTGTTTTCTGTTTTGTGTGAGTACCTGACAGAACTGTTGCGTTTTGTTCCACTTTTGTTTTTGTTCCAGTGTTCAGATTTTAATAAACATCATGAACACGTACCACCCTGCGCTTTGGTCTACTCCTTCTTCCTCAGACGAACATCGTTACATATCTTAGGCTGGAAAAATGTCTGTGTGTTTTTTTGACTTGGCTCTGACCTAACATAATCATATGTTGTGCTTTCGCTGTAAAGCCTTTTTGAAATCGGACATGATGGGGATAGATTAACAAGAAGTGTATCTTTCATTTGCTGTATTGGACTTGTTAATGTGTGAAAGTTACATATTTCAAAAAAATATTTTTGAATTTCGCGCGCTGCCTTTTCAGGGGAATGTTTTCGAGGGGTTCCGCTAGCGGAACACCTGCACTAGAAAGGTTAAACGACACCGTTGTAAATCAGTTTTCGCTCTCCTGCGCCTGACTTCTCTGCRGCCAGTACGCACCTCACTACAAAGCTGTTGTTTATAGGCGTGTTGTTCAGGCAAAATGTAATTTACGTAATCCACAAAAGTAATTATTTATCATGAGAGGGCCATAAACAAGAACTAGTGATGCTGCATACTCAAAGAAAGGTTACAATTTCACATTTCTGGTAAAAATAGTTATAAATTGCTGAAGTGTAGTCACTTTTGAGGACATTTGTAGTTCCTATTCAACAAAACTGTATGAACAAGGCTCGAAATGACATACGCTTTATAAATATGCATAATCAAATTAGAAAACGATTATCTATTAGATTTCATATTTGTATGTTTAGTGTGTTGTGGAAATTCTAATCAATAATGAGGAGAGACAAGGTCAATCACCAATCAGGATATTACTTTATTCAAAACGTATTAATAACATTGATTAACGAGCGGATTTGAGCCACAGCATTTCATAGCAAAGTACATCCTCCTGAATGTTCATGACAAACAACAGATGTGTGGAATGGGTCAGAAGGTAAAACTTTGTATAAAATAAATGAATAATTCACGGCAGACAGTATCTGCGGTAAAGACTGTTCTCGCTGTATGGAAACCAGAGTTTGGCCCCCAAGACTAGGCTCTTATCTCGTCCCTGGTACCTCACAGTACAAAAACACCAACTCATTCTATGGCATAAATCAATCTATATCTCGAGTAAACACCATGTACTTGACCATAGCCAGACTAGCTGCAGGGAGCTGGAGTGGAAAACATCCCTTCTCTCTCCCTTCTCTCTCCCTTCCCTTCTCTCTCGCAAGTGTTAGAGAAAATGTTAATATTTTCTAAAGGTCTTTCTTGATCAAAAAGTCTGCCCCCATATCTGGGAACGTCACAGAGCTCTGGCTTGGCTTCCTGAACTCGTTAGGGACTTTCCGTCTCATATTAATATTGTCCGTCTATGACAAACAGAAAGGGTTTGTTTAAAATCTATGAATTATTTTAGATTAATTAGGGCTGCGTAAGGTTCAACTGAGATAGGAACAATATGACACTGAACTTGATTAAAAGAATTGTTTAATTCTAAAGTTAATAAATGGCAAATGCAATTTCCGTATATACGGGTTCACTGTAACYTCACGCAGGATGAAAACAGAGAAGACACTTGTTCCTGACAAAGATATGATAATATACTCATGACAGAGATAGTTCCCACTTCCGAGCCGGCCTGTCAGAGTAGAGACTGGGCGTGGTTTAGACTCACCCAGCCTATCGTTGGTGTTGGCGGCTTAACCCTTAGCGCATGTGATGTCCCGACGCTGTTGCTGTGTAGATTACGCTCCTTCACCCCAGAACTGAGGTCAGACAGCTCTGCAATATTGTCTGAGCTATTCGCACCTGTATACAATGCCCACTGTTCTCGCTCAAGCTAACCACAGCTTCCCAGCACACTTTATCTGGGGCTAACTGTTACTTTCAGCACACACACACAGACACCCAGGCTCCCAGGCCAACAGTTGCAAATATTCAATCACATGTGTTATAGTATTGGTTATAGTGTATAATTCAGAACCTCACAGATGATCTTCGTGTGTATAATTTATCTATTATTGTCTATTGTACACCATAGTCAGCAGTCTCCTGATTAACCCCCTTCCTCTACACCCCTCCTGTGCTTCTCTAAGATTAGCAACGTTTCGGTCACACAGTACAGCGCACACACATTTCACACTGCTGTTCATATCTTATGCCCTTGTACAATGTTGCATACACACACATTCTTTGGGTTGCATCCTAACAGTCAGGCTTCTGAGAATATTGTACAATGCAGGTTCACATGAGTCATAAATTCAAACTTTAATATATAAGATATTTTCTTGTTTATAGTTAGTTAAGCAAGCATGCTAAAAACCTTAAAGAACCCCACAATTAATGGCTATAAATCTGTCTGAATGTTCTACTGTGATGAAATCACTCTCTCCTGCTGCGCTACGATCTAATGATTGCAGGCATGTGCTTTGTCAGTGGCTGTGATGTAGGGTTCAGCCAGGAGTTGATGGACAGTTGGAAGAGCGAATTAAATGTTAGGGGGGACATCCCAGCTTCAAGTGGGTTCAGAGTTCACATCCTATGTCACACATGCTCAGACAAAATACTACCATGTCTGTGGGAACCAGGGCTATCGCTCTATGCTGTCCACAGATAGATTTATAAGCGAAAATATTGGTTGGAACTGGTACCAGAACAGCACAGGTCCCCTAAACAAGGATCAAGATGGCGCCGATAGAGAGGTCTGCCTCACTTCTAGTTCTTAGGAAACTTTGCAGTATTTAGTTTTTTTAGGTATTATTTCTTACATTGTTAGCCCATAAAATCTTAAGTGCAATTATGTACATCCGGAAAGAACTATTGGATATCAGAGCGACATCAACTTACCAGCACTACGACCAGGAATACGACTTTCCCAAAGCGGATCCTTTGTCCGAACCACCCAGGGCATTTGAACTGATTCCAGAGGCCGACCCAAAACAACGCCGCCGGAGAAGAGGTAAACTGAGCGGTCTTCTGGTCAGAAGCACACCACTCACCGTTTCCGAGTATATTACTCGCTAATGTCCAGTCTCTAGATAAAAAGGTAGACAAAATTAGGGCAAGGGTTGCTTTCCAGAGAGACATCAGGGATTGTAACGTACTCACGGAAACATGGCTCTTTCGGCATACGCTGTCGGAATCGGTACAGCCACCTGGATTCTTTGTGCATCGCACTGACCAGGCAATAAACATCTCTCAGGGAGAAAGAAGGGCGGGGTGTTTGTTTCATGATTAACGACTCACGGTGTAATTGTAACAACATTCAGGAACTCAAGTCCTTTTGTTCACCTGACCTAGAATTCCTAACAATCAAATGCCGACCGTATTATCTCCCAAGGGAATTCTCCTTGGTTATTGTCACAGCTGTGTGTATCCCCTCAAGCCTACAGTTGAAATCAGAAGTTTACATACACTCGGGTTGGAGTCATTAAAACTTGTTTTTCAACCACTCCACAAATTCCGGTTAACAAACTATAGTTTTGGCAAGTCGGTTAGGATATCTACTTTGTGCATGACACAAGTAATTTTTACAACAATTGTTTACGGACAGATTATTTACTTATAATTCACTGTATCACAATTCCAGTGGGTCAGACGTTTAATACACTAAGTTGACTGTGCCTTTAAACATCTTGGAAAATCTTGGATGTCATGGTTTTAGAAGCTTCTGATAGGCTAATTGACATCATTTGAGTCAATTGGAGGTGTACCTGTGGTGTATTTCAAGGCCTACCTTCAAACTCGGTGTCTCTTTCCTTGACATCATGGGAAAATCAAAAGAAATCAGCCAAGACCTCAGCAAAATACATTGTAGACCCTCCACAAGTCTGGTTCATCCTTGGGAGCAATTTCCAAATGCCTGAAGGTACCATGTTCATCTGTATAAACATAGTACGCAAGTATAAACACCATGGGACCATGCAGCCGTCATACCGCTCAGGAAGGAGACGCCTTCTGTCTCCTAGAGATGAAAGTACATTGGTGCGAAAGTGCAAATCAATTCCAGAACAACAGCAAAGGACCTTGTGAAGATGCTGGAGAAACAGGTACAAAAGTATCTATATCCACAGTAAAACGAGTCCTATATCGACATAACCTGAAAGGCCGCTCAGCAAGGAAGAAGCCACTGATCCAAAACCGGCATAAAAACACCCAGACTACGGTTTTGCAACTGCACATGGGGACAAAGATCGTACTTTTTGGAGAAATGTCCTCTGGTCTGATGAAACAAAAAAAAATAACTGTTTGGCCATAATGACCATCGTTATGTTTGGAGGAAAAAGGGGGAGGCTAGCAAGCCGAAGAACACCATCCCAACCATGAAGCACGGGGTGGCAGCATCATGTTGTGGGGGTGCTTTTGCTGCAGGGTGGACTGGTGCACTTCACTAAAATAGATGGCATCATGCGGCAGGAAAATTATGTGGACATTTTGACGCAACATCTCAAGACATCAGTCAGGAAGTTAAAGCTTGGTCGCAAATGGGTCTTCCAATGGACAATGACCCCAAGCATCCTTCCAAAGTTGTGGCAAAATGGCTTAAGGACAACAAAGTTAAGGTATTGGAGTGGCCCATCACAAAGCCCTGACCTCAATCCCATAGAAAATTTGTGGCAGACTGAAAAAGCGTGTGCGAGCAAGGAGGCCTACAAACCTGACTCAGTTACACCAGCTCTGTCAGGAGGAATGGGCCAAAAATTCACCCAACTTATTGTGGGAAGCTTGTGGAAGGCTACCCAAAATGTTTGACCCAAGTTAAACAATTTAAAGGCAATGCTACCAAATACTAATTGAGTGTATGTAAACTTCTGACCTACTGGGAATGTGATGAAAGAATTAAAAGCTGAAATAAATCATTCTCTCTACTATTATTCAGAAATTTCACATTCTTAAAATAAAGTGGTGATCCTAACTGACTTAAGACAGGGGATTTTTACTAGGATTAAATGTCCAATATTGTTCATCTCAGACCATATATTTAAAATTCAAGCTTTGATAACAAAATAGATCAGTTGGTGTAGCATTTGTGAGGCACAGCTGAGCATATATTGAAATAATTGGCTAATAATTAGCTTTTTTATTTCACTGGACTGATGGTACCTGCATGTGATGGTCATGGTGCTTTCAAGACAACTGGGTCCTCTGGAAAAAACAAGGTCAAATCATGACGTCTGTAAACTTTGGGTCGGAAAGTCGGAGCTCTACAAAGATGCCCGAGTCTCCGAGTTGGATGACTGTTCAAAATGAGTTTCCCAGTCGGATCTCGTTTTCTTCCGAGTTCACAGTTGTCTTGAGCGCACTGGAGTTGTAAGTCGGAGATTTCCAAGTTCCCAGTTGTTTTGAACACGGTATTATCTCAGCGGAGGGAGGAGAGAGCAGTGTTGCCAACTTAGCAACTTTGTCGCTATATTTAGCAAGTATTCAGACCCCTCTAGTGACATTTTTTCAAAAAAGCGACTAACGACAAATCTAGCAACTTTTCGAGTTTTGGAGACTTTTGGGGACTCTGAGTGAACGCATATATTGTTTACTTTACTTCTCACAGACCACGGCTGCTGTGGGCCCCACCCCTGTCCAAAGCACTCACAGGCGGCCAGTCCTCACGCAGCAGTCCCTCCCAGGCTGCAGCCAGAGTAGTTTAAACAACTTTTGTCTCTCCCAAGACGTTATTCCTCTCTCCTACCGAGTCCATCACAATTACATGCACATGGCCATTAAGCAAATTAGGTGATGACGTCATTTAGCGACTTCTAGCGACAGACATTTAGCACAGCCAATAGCTACTTTCCTTACTGAGGAGTTGGCAACACTGAGGGAGAGAGCAGCAGATGGTTCGCCTCTCACGGTCCCTGATCTCTCCTTCCTTTACTTCGCTGAGCCTGACAGATAGAGGGGACACAGACTTCCACTTCCACTTGAAATCGAGTCGCCTCAGGCAGAACTTCGTGATATTCCCATGACCAGAGAAAGTGAACATAAACACGACGAGATGTTAATAACAATAAAAACACAGGGCTATGGATACACTTGGCTACTCGTTCATGCAGCGCAAGTGGAAGTAGAGGGAAGCACGTTGTATGTTTTGTAATAGTGTTGAATAACACGTATATATGAACTCACTCATGAAAACAGCTTCTCTTTGTTGTTTTCTTTGACAGTTCTCTCTGGTTTTAAAAGTGATGAAATCTTCACGTAGGCTAGTATGAAACGTGTCTCTTGGAAGCTGTAGTAGGCAAGGTGATTTGAGCTATCCGATTGGCCAGCACAGTAGTAGCACTCCATTTAGCCACAGATCTCCCGGTCCACCGTGTAGGCAGAGTTTAATATTCTAACACCGATAGTGTTTTTATAGAGACTTACAAAAATATCCTTTTCTATAGAAATAGGTCCTGCCTCTCACTAAATAGTAGAAAGCAGATTATTCAGTCGATGTTCCTATCGGTCCTAGACTATGGCCCTAGACTATGGCCCTAGACCAGGCCTGGGCATTCCAGTCTCAGGGGACTGATCGGTATCACACCTTTCCCCCATCCCTAGCAAACACAGCTGATTTAAACTAATTCCATTCTAAACTGAAGATCATGATTAGTTGATTATTGGAGTCAGGTGTGTTAGCTGGGACTGGGAGTTGCCCAGGCCTGGTCTAGACTATGGCGACATAAACTATATAAATGCAACTGCCACTTCATTAAAGCCGTTAGATGCAGTTTATCATAGCATACTGTGATTTGTTACAGGTGACAAACCGACTTCTTGCTTCCAGACAAACTAAACACCTTTTTGCCCGCTTTGAGGATAATAGTGCCACCGACGCGGCCCGCTACCAGGACTGTGGGCTCTCCTTCTCCGTGGCCGACATGAGTAAGACATTTAAACATGTTAACCCTCGCAGGCTGCCGGCCCAGACGGCATCCCTAGCCGCGTCCTCGGAGCATGCGCAGACCAGCTGGCTGGTGTGTTTATATTCAATCTCTCCCTATCCCAGTTCCTATCCTCACATGCTTCAAGATGGCCACCATTGTTCTGTACCCAAGAAGGCAGAGGTACTGAACTAAATGACTATCGCCCCGTAGCACTCACTTCTGTCATCATGAAGTGCTTTGAGAGAGTTGTCAAGCATCATATCACCTCCACCTTACCTGTCCCCCCCTAGACCCACTTCAATTTGCTTACCGCCCCAAAAGGTCCACAGACCATGCAAACGCCATCACACTGCACACTGCCCTATCCCATCTGGACAAGAGCAATACCTATGTAAGAATGCTGTTCATTGACTATAGCTCAGCATTCAACACCGTAGTACCCTCCAAGAAGATGATCGTTGACTTCAGGAAACAGCAGAGGGAGCACTCCCTTATCCACATCGACTGGACAGCAGTGGAGAATGTGAAAAGTTTTAAGTTTGTCGGCGTACACATTCGAGCAAACTGATGTGGTCACTCACGCAACAGCGCCTCTTCAACCTCAAGTGGCTGAAGAAATTTGGCTTGTCACCTAAAAGCCTCACAAACTTTTACAGGTGCACAACTGAGAGCTTGCTGTCACGCTGTATCAGCGCCTAGTACAGGAACTGCAAGGCTCTCCATGGGTGGTGAGGTCTGCACAACGCATCACCGGGGGCAAACTACCTGCCCTCAGGACACCTACAGCACCCGATGTCACAGGAAAGCCAAAAAGATTATCAAGGACAACAGCCACCCAAGCCATGCTGCCTGTTCACCCCGCTATCATCCAGAAGGTGAGGTCAGTACAGGTGCATCAAAGCTGGGGCCGAGAGACTGAAAAACAGCTTCTATCTCAAGGCCACCAGACTGTTAAACAGCCATCACTAACACAGAGAGGCTGCTGCCTACATACAGACTTGAAATCATTGGCCACTTTAATAAATAGATCACTAGTCACTTTAAAAATGCCACTTTAATAATGTTTTACATATCTTGCATTACTCATCTCATATGTATATACTGAATTTTATACCATATATTGCATCTTGCCTATGCCGCTTTGTCATTGCTCATCCATATATTTATATGTATATATTCTTATTCCATTCCTTTATTATATTTGTGTGCATTAGGTAGTTGTGGAATTGTTCGATTACATGTTAGTTATTGTTGCACTGTCGGAACTAGAAGCACAAGCTTTTCGGAACACTCGCAATAACATCTGCTAACCATGTGTATGTGACCAATAAAATTTGATTTGCTTTATTACATCTAAGAGGAAATGTTGTGGCGAAATCGTGCACGAAGCCTTCACCGTGCTCTGTCACTTTAAGAGCGCAGCAGCAGTCAGGAAGGGGAAATAAAGATGGCTCTTCCGGATCTTTCGGTTGGCGCGGCAGTTTTGACAACTTATGCAACTCTGCGAAGTCTTGTGTCGTTTCAGCGTGCTTAAAATCGCCTTTGTTACCGCGCTACTCCTGACGAGTTGGAACCCTGCTATCCTCTGATCTCATGGATTACTAGCAACATTGTTGCAAGCTTTTGTCATCAAAACAACCAAGGATTGTGTAGGACGGACGAATGAACATATACTCAGATGTACTCACTCGCTCACCAGTGTCATGATCAAATGTATGATCAAGAGCCTCCCATACAGTAGATCGTTTGGTCATTATGCTGCCACAGAATGAATTGTGAGCATGACCTCAAAGCTTTATATACTGCAGAAAAGTTCCATATACTATTGAAACACTGTTTGTGAGACAACAGGTGTGGTTCCAGTGGGGGAAAGGTTATATTGGGGAAAGGTTCCCGTGGGGGTTGCCATGGAAGCCAAGAAGGGGAGTGAGGTGTGTGTGCTCAAACACACATGCATGTGGGGGTCTGGGAGAAGTGTGTCCAGCTTATTAATGGACATGTGCCTGAACTCAATTTTACAAACTAATTGTAGTCTCACCCATTCATTTCTAATGACCGGGAATACCACAGGTATACAAAGTTAAATACCCAACATGTAATGAAAATCATAAATGTATTTTGTGTGTTCAGATGCAGTGTGGACAAAGTCATGGAGCCTTATGACAATCAGATTAAATGAAAGTTTTTCAGAGAGATAACTTGTAAATGGGTCCAATTCAACCGGAAACACAGCAGGAGGGTTAAAGGGAGGTTGCATGAGTTTATTGTTTTAACAGTTTTGACATTAAGGCGTTATTTGTTTTGTCTTTGAACACACACACCTCATTCCCCCACTGGGAGGTAATACCGAATATTGCAAATTCTAAGGGTTATGACTGGGTTCCTTCTTGTCAATTGTTTCTATGAAGTTGCCTTTTAAATTGCTCTGCCATTATTATTGTATGAGGTATTATTGGTTGGGTTACCCCTGTGCTGTGACGTGTTTAATATGGCATCTTATCCTTTCTCTCCACTGGCTACCTAGCAAACAGGCTACCCTCTCTTCTGCTGATCTTTTTCCTGGTGTGGTACTCTCTCATACTCTTTTCCTTTCGGCAGGTATAATACCTGCCTGGCGCCAAATGAACATCTTTACCTCTAACCAATACGTTTATCGGCGAACAACAATGAAAGGAAAGGTAAAAAGTAATTTAAAAAGAGCTTCCTGGTGCAAAAATTATACCGAAAATTTGTTCAAGTGCCAGCGTCTATAAAATGAGGAAGTCAATGAGCTAATGGTCTTCCAATCTTGTCAACCACTAATCACATTTAATGACTGCACAATAATCCAAATGACAAAAGCAATGCACCCCCCAACAACAACAAATTACACATACATTTTATTTATGGGGTAGAAAAATAGTCATCTACTGCAGTGCATTTATCATGACATTGGTCACCATTTAAACCAATGAAAAGTCCCAACGTATAGTTCCAGAAATGTTGAATTTATACAAATACTTCTTTACCAATTAAATTATATCTACAAAAGGAAAGCATTGGGGTCATCAACTGTCCGCGTTGGGGTTGTGTTGGGGTCAGCATCAACTGTCCACGTTGGGGTTGTGTTGGGGTCAGCATCAACTGTCCACGTTGGGGTTGTGTTGGGGTCAGGCATCAACTGTCCACGTTGGGGTTGCGTTGGGGTCAAGCATCAACTGTCCACGTTGGGGTTGCGTTGGGGTCAGCATCACCACCTGTCCACGTTGGGGTGCGTTGGGGTCGCATCAACTGTCCACGTTGGGGTTGCGTTGGGGTCAGCATCAACTGTCCACGGTTAGGGTTGCGTTGTGGTCAGCAGCGACTGTCTACTGGGTCCAGAGAGAGAGATGGTGCCCTCCAGGGTTAGTCCCATATTGAACCCTCCTTCAGAGAGAGAGACACACACACAGGTCAGTGATCCAACCAGAGACTCAGAAGTCTAGAGCAGTGTGTCCTATATAACAATGAGTAATGCTGTAATTACAGGGCAGTATCCTAGACATATTCTCATTGAGATTCTCCGGAAACCTTGCTTTCTAATTCAGGTCTACACTTAATCTGTTTTGACAAAACCAAATGATGAAATTGATAGGAAATGGCAGGACTAGCACCAGCAGGCTGGGAGCAAACATGGTATGCTACAATCATAATGTACTTTGACAGTTGGCCTCTATGTACATCATTGATTTATGAGTGATGCAACATTCAAATAGAGGCACCTCAGTGAAAATGTGAATGCATGTTTCATGGAAAAGAAAGTTGTGATGGGTATTGTGAAGCATACACATAGGTGAGAGTAAACTAACCGTCGTGACGCTGCACAGTGAAGAGAGAGAATAAGATTATATACTGTAGGTTACAATCTATAGTTAGATGAACTAACTGTAGGTCATAATCTTGTTAGTTATAAACTCAGCAAAAAAATAAACGTCCTCACGGTCAACTGCATTTATTTTCAGCAAACTTGACGTGTGTAAAATGTTTGTTTGAACATAAGATTCAACAACAGACAAACTGAACGAGTTCCACAGACATATGACTAACAGAAATTGAATAATGTGTCCCTGAACGGGTCAAATCAAGTCAGTCAGTATCTGGTGTGGCCGCCAGCTGCATTAAGTACTGCAGTGCATCTCCTCCTCTTGGACTGCACAGATTTGCCAGTTCTTGCTGTGAGATGTTACCCACTCACTCCACCAAGGCACCTGCAAGTTTCCGGACATTTCTGTGGGGGGGGGGGGGGCTCACCCCTCCAATCCAACAGGTCCCAGACGTGCTCAATGGGATTGAGATCTGGGCTCTTCGCTGGCCATGGCAGAACACTGACATTACTGTTTGCAGGAAATCAGCCATACTGCTCGTTCTGTGCGTGGTGGCATTGTCATGCTGGAGGGTCATGTCAGGATGAGCCTGCAGGAAGGGTACCACATGAGGGAGGAGGATGTCTTCTCTAACGCACAGCGTTGAGTTGCCTGCAATGACAGGCTCAGTCCGATGATGCAGTGACACACAGCCCCAGACCATGACAGACCCTCCCACTCCAAATTGATCCCGTGCCAGAGTACAGGCTCGTGTAATGCTCATTCCTTCGACGATAAACGCAAATCCGACCATCACCCTGGTGAGAACAAACCGCGACTCGTCAGTGAAGAGAACTTTTTGCCAGTACTGTCATGTCCAGTGACGGTGGGTTTGTGCCGGTGATGTCTGGTGAGGACCTGCCTTACAACAGGCCTACAAGCCCTGTCCAGCCTCTCTCAGCCCACTTGGCCGGGTCTGAGCACTGATGGAGGGATTGTGCATTCCTGGTGTAACTCGGGCAGTTGTTGCCATCCTGTAGCTGTCCCGCAGGTGTGATGTTCGGATGTACCGCTCCTGTGCAGGTGTTGTAACATGTGGTGTTTTCGGAGTCAGTAGAAAGGTCTCTTTAGTGTCCTAAGTTTTCATAACTGACCTTAATTGCCTACCGCCTGTAAGCAGTTAGTGTCTTAACGACCGTCCCACAGGTGCATGTTCATTAATTGTTTATGGTTCATTGAACAAGCATGGGAAACAGTGTTTAAACCCTTTACAATGAAGATCTGTGAAGTTATTTGTATTTTTACAAATGATCTTTGAAAGACAAGGTCTTGAAAAAAGGACGTTTCTTTTTTTGCTGAGTTTATACTTAATATATGTAAAATATTTACTCAGACCATGTAAACAATATACGGCATTACAATAATGACAAGATTAACATTCAACTCTTATAAGACGGGTCCAGTATAAACTCTAGAAAGGCTGTGTCCCATTCTAAAAGGCAGAATCCATGTCGATTGGAACGCAGCCAAAGCATACAGTATTTTACCATTGATAAACATCTAATCAGCATAATGGTAGAGCGTTGCTATATTTGTTTAGAGGCAATGCTATTACTTACACCAATGACTGAGCACATAATGCCTGTGTAATATGCCCCTTATTAACGTAAATATATGAGCATTACAAAGACTCGCTCTAGAAACACTGCTGTTCCTACAGTTGAATGTACACACCTGCATTTCATCCAGTTTAGATTGGACGTCAGGAGGAAAGGATGTGTTGCAGAGGAACGGGTCAAAAGGCTCCGCCCCCAAAATATCTGTTCCTGTTGGAGGGGAGAGATGGAAGGATGAGGGACCGAGGGAAAATACACAGCAGAGAGAGGGAAGACAGGAGTTGAATCAGCATACTGTATGTGTGCAATTGTTAATTTAACAACTTGTATTAGTCTTTATGCAATTGCATACAACAGTTTATCAATCAATTTCATTACGACATAATGTAAAAAGGAGCATAGTGCGGCAGAGTAGTCACCTCTCTCTTTCAGGAAAACATGTGGAGGAGGTGGAGGAGGGGAAAAGGAGGGAGGAGGAGGGGAGGACCCATTGATGGCAGGTTTCCTTGCCATAGGAGACCCTGAGGAGAATGGAACCATGTCGAAAACGTCCGTCGGGGGACGCCTGGATATGGTGCTCCATGCCTGAGGGGGGAAAACAACCAAATACAAAGCTGTTGAATGGCAGCTGGATGTCATACTAAGGCTACAGTCATAAAACCAAACACACACACCCTCATAATACACTGTCTAAAATAAGGGCGCTTCTGTGATTCTATATGACGTGAACCATAGAACCTTTTTGCTTCTCTTCTAGCAGTGTATTAAGGAAAAGCGAGAGAGAGAGGTAGCTATTTACTCGCGGTCGAGGTAAGCAACACCCATAATGCTGCGGTAGCCTGGGCTGGGCAGGTTTACTGGGTGGAGGGGTTAGTAGACCAGCGGAGATACTGGAGTCTGGAGAGCTGGCTGGGGTTAGAGCCACAGAGGACATCTCTAGAAAGGAAAGGGCGTTCAGGCTGACACTGTCATCCCAGAACATAGACGAGGGACTCGGCAGCATGTGGGCCTCGTTAGAAGAGTTCAAGTGTAGAAGCTGAGGAGAAATCAGCCAGAGAAAGAAGAAACAGGTAGCGATTTGTTATCACTGATGTCAGGAAGTAAGATAAGGTGTTGTTACGGCAGACATTTCTAGGGATTAGTGTGAGACAAACTGTTAGATTAGTAGCTAGGTTACCGGTGAGCCTTGACAATCTGCCATGTGATCCTCTAGATCTTGAAGTCGTTCTTTCAACTTGGAATTTTCAGTTTCCAGTTCCAGAATCTAAAGTCAACAAACACAAGCCAAGATCATAATCTAAGAGGTCCCATTTTGTTAGGCCTTTTTCATGCTCTAGTCATGTCAGGATGTGGCACTACATTCCCCATGATTAAATAGTGCACCAGAGAGTTCTGATCAACATTAGTCCACTGTAGAAGGAACGCAGACTTACTCTTTTCTGCAGACTGCCGATCTGTTTCCTCATCTCCACGTCTTTTCCGCCAGACTCCAGAAACTTCCTGTACGCCAGGTCAAATGCTCGACCAATGCTGACGGTGATCTCCTCTGCCTGCAATCCAGGGCATCATGGGTATCCTCAAACATCTAGTGAAAGTACCCTTTGACATGTTGCACATATATGATGTTGTACACATTTTTCAGGGACCTTTTCTGCTCTTGACCTCTATTTGTCTTGGATCTCTGATTTTCAGAACTACTTGCTTAAAATAAAATCTCTAACACCTCTTTAAACCTGAAACAACTAGTTAGGATGAATTCAATAATGCTACTAAACCACCGTGACTCATCTATGGACTACGTCTGGTAAATTGACATTAAGATTCATATAAGGTTATTATAACCTCTAAAGAATCCATATAAAAACACATGAAATACACACAACACTAAATTAACTTTTTTCCCCTTACACATTTTTACTGTCGAACACATAACAGATGTGTTTTGGGTCTCTGGCTCTGTGCAGATGAAGGTGAATATCCTCTTGTCCGTTTTGTCGTCCGCGCAGAAGGATATCCTATGAAGCTGACAGTTGTGCTGTACATCCTATAATGAATGAAGATAATGAGCTTCATCTAATTCTATCATAAAAAAAGAATATTAAGACAGACGCTTTAGTAAGGGCTGACTGCTTGGTGAGTTTATTCTTCACAAAAGACCCAATGAATCTGGTCTATTATGAGGCCCTCACAGTGAACTTACTCTGGTCTTGGGGTCTAATAATTTCACTCCGTGATGGATACTGCAGCTCCACCTTCGGTGTTTTGTGTCCCTCTGATTTCTTGATATGCTTTGGAACTGCAGGTTTGAAACGTCAAATCCAAATCTAATTATTGGTCACATACACTGTGTTTAGCAGATGTTATTGCGCGTGTAGCGCCTCTAGTTCCGACAGTGCAGTAAATATCTAACAATTTCACCCATATACCCAATACACACAAATCTAAGTAAAGGAATGGATCAAGAATATTTAAATATATGGGCGAGCAATGTCAGAGCGGCATCGCAGATACGTAGAATAGTATGGAATGCAGTACATACATATAGGATGAGTATGCAAGATATGTAAACCATTATTAAATGAAAGGCATTATTAAGTGACTAGTGTTCCATTTATTAAAGTGGCCAATGATTTCAAGTCTGGATGTAGGCAGCAGCCTCTGTGCTATTGATGACTTTTAACAGTCTGATGGCGTTGAGATACAGTAAGAGCTGTTTTTTAATCTCTCGTTGCCGCTTTGATGCACCTGTACTGACCTCCGTTCTGGATGATAGCGGGGTGAACAGGTAGTGGCTTGGATGGTACGTTGAAATTGACAAATCTAGGTCCTATAAAACCAATTGTTTGAGTACTGGGGAAATTCTTAAGAGCATACCTTCAGCTTTCTCACTGCTACCCTTATGACATCTGTGCCTTTAGGTTGGTCAACCTCTGTTACGCCAAGGAACTGCAACAGGATAAAACGGCACATCATTTTCAGTCCAGTAGATGGTGCTATTCACTCTGTGAGCTCACGCAGGCGGAAGTGGATTAGAAGATCCTACCTTGACATTGTACGCCATGTGATTCTTGGCCAAAGCCTCAGGGGATGTCATTCCTCCAGATTTATCTGAAACAAATGAATGAAGGTTAACACCGTACACACATGTATTGAATTTGATACAGAAACAAATCTATTTAGGTTTTAAAACATGTTATCAATTCTTTTGCCATCCAAGCCTTAAACAGATACAGGATTAGAATGGTCTGACCGGGTTCTTCTTCCCAGGAAGTGTATATAAGCATCTTAAGCAAAGCTACATAATTAGATAAAGTGATGGTAAACAAACAAATTATTATAAAAAAGGTAACATTGACAATTAAACATTTGCTGTGATTATGTCATCTTGATTAATGCGACAAGAGCAGGAACTAGTGTCTTGTATCAGGAGTTATCTACATTCCATCAACTATTAGGCTGTGTCCATGTTACCTTCACATAACAGGTGAGCATAACCACAGCCATTTTTAGCATTGGATTAGACAGTGGCCCACTGAGTTGAGTTCCCACATCAAAGGCTACTGTCCACATGTGCTCAAGCCTTCCTTCACATTTCATACAGAACCATGGGATTACTGAAGGTACAGAGAGGAGAATACAGATTTCCTCCATGTAGAGGGATACTCAGGAGTATTAGTGTAACTCCATAGACAGATACATCAGGAAGTATTAGTGTAACCTCCTATAGGGATACATCAGGTAGTATTAGTGTAACCTCCATATGGGATACATCAGGAAGTATTAGTGTAACCTCCATATAGGGATACATCAGGTAGTATTAGTGAAACCTCCATAGACGAATACATAGAAGTATTAGTGTAACCTCCATGTAGAGGGAACATCAGGTAGTATTAGTGTAACCTCCATAAGATACATCAGGTAGTATTAGTGTAACTCCATTAGAGGGATACACAGGTAGTATTAGTGTAACCTCCATTAGAGGATACATCAGGAGTATTAGTGTAACCTCCATTAGAGGGATACATCAGTGAAGTATTAGTGTAACCTCATTAGAGGGATACATCAGGTAGTATTAGTGAAACCTCCATAGACAGATCATCAGGAGTAGTTGTAACCTCCATATAGAGGGATACAGCAGGTAGTATTAGTGTAACCTCCATATAGGGATACATCAGGTAGTATTAGTGTAACCTCCATACAGGAGGTCAGGTAGTATTAGTGTTCTCCATACAGGAGGTCAGGTAGTATTAGTGTAACCTCCATATAGAGGGCAGGTAGTATTAGTGTAGCCCTCCATAGAGAGGTCAGGTAGTATTAGTGTAACCTCCATATAGAGGTCGGGTAGTATTAGTGTAACTCCATATAGAGGGAACATCAGGTAGTATAGTGTAATCCCATACAGGAGGTCAGGTAGTATTAGTGTAAATTCCATATAGAGGTACATCAGGTAGTATTAGTGTAACTCCATATAGAGGGACACTAGGTAGTTTAGTGTAATCTCCATACAGGAGGTCAGGTAGTATTAGTGTAAATTCCATATAGAGGGATACATAGGTAGTATGGTGTGACCTCCATATAGTGACACTCAATATTATGAAGGTGTTCTTAATGTTTTGGTACTCAATGTAAATGAACACATCAGGTAGTATTAGCGTAGAACCCATGCAGTCAGGTGGAAATGTGCTCGTTTTGCCTACTGTAGACACACTGGCACTGAATGTGCTGTATGTTGATCTGTAATATTAATGTAAATGAATATAACAGGAAGCAAGAGTGTGGTGTTTGTGTTTCAGATATAAAGAAAATGCATTTTGGTTTATTCTGGTAGGAAAGCACACAGCCTCATTTTATTCCAACTCTTTCTCATTTGACGGTGATAATATACACTAACTGCAATGTATGGATGGATTGAACAGCCACACCTAATGATAGTTCTCATGAAAATCCTATATATTGTTCATTCACCTTGATTAATCACATTCAGTGCCAATGTGTCTCCACAGTTTACAAGCAACAGGAAAGGCTATAAAGACGCAGTGTCTCAAATGCGACCGTATGCCCTATACAGTGCACTCTCTTTGACCAGGGCCTATACAGTGCACTCTCTTTGACCAGGCTAAGGCCTTCTGACAGGGCCTATACAGTGCTCTCTTTGCCCAGGGCCTATACAGTGCACTCTCTTGACCAGGCTATACAGTGCACTCTCTTTGACCAGGGCTTATACAGTGCACTCTCTTTGACCAGGGCTTATACAGTGCACTCTCTTTGACCAGGGCTATAGTACTAGCAGCTCGCACTCTTTGACCAGGCTATACAGTCACTCTCTTTGACCAGGGCTATACAGTGCACTCCTTTGACCAGGGTCTATACAGTGCACTCTCTTTGACCAGGCCTATACAGTGCACTCTCTTTGACCAGGGTCCATAGGGCCCATTTGGAGACCCTCTCTGCATAGATGGTCTCATGTAAATATGTCTCTGAGATAGGAGACATCACAATGACAAAATTAACAATTAATAAAATACAAATAAATAAAAAGAGTGAACATGAAATGGGACTTGGGAGAGTAACATGTGTCCCTAATAATCCTGGTAATACTATCACACAACAAGGGTGAGTTCTAGGTGGATGGACGGTAGAGGCTGCTTTAAGATCCAGTACACACACACTATTATGGATGTTTAAAAGTAGTAGCAGGAAAGTGCGTGGGTATTTGTAGAGTGGGGTTGACGCAACAGAATAGAATGTGCCGCAAGCATCTAATGAAATATTCAGACCGCCAAACCCAGCTACTGCTGCGACTGCTAAGTGAGAGACTCTGGGCAGACGTTGGTGTGAGGTAAAGACCGTGGAGCATCGGAGGCCAGAGGCGGCGTATATGCACGCATATTAGGAAAGGAGGAAAGTCACTAGTCTCGTAAAACATCAGGTCAGAGACACCTGTATCAGCCCACTGACAGATGTAACCAGCCATGTCTAGAGTTTTTGCAGCTTAGAGAGCTCAAGCGAGAGATTGTGTCTAGACTCGACAGTTCATTCAGATTCTGTATTCTGAAAATGGAGTTCTGATTATGGAATTCCAAACACATCACGCGTCTGTCTACATTTAAAATGTGTCCACATTGTGTCCGTTCCCGCACTATATTCAAAATCAAGTATGCATTCTACAACGGTAATAGGCAAATATGGTAACGCCACAACAGCTGTTGGCAGCAGCTAACTACTGTAGCTAGCCAGCAAGCTAACAAGAAAGCTAAAGGGATGCAAACGAGTTGCATAACTCTAGCAAAATATTTTTCTAAATATTAGCTAGTTGGATACCATTTGAGGCCAGCAAACAGGTTCCCTACATGCTGGAACATATTTTCCAACATTATAATGAAACGGTGCCTCTGTCCCAAAACACAGGTTTCTGGAGACTTGTGGTAGGAGTGCTGATGACGTCGCCCACGCCATGCGTTTCAGTAGCCTGATTGCGTCCAGACTGAGGAGAAATCTGCACACAATGCATTCCTGACCACCTCCTGAAGTGGTCAGACAGATCTGAACACAACTGACGACAAAGCCACTTTTGTGCGTCTTAGATCCGTCTTCGTATTATGATAGCAGAAGTGGCATGTAAGTGTAAGTGTAGACACGACTAGAGAGAAGAAAGAGACACTAATGAAGATGAGAATTGAGACATTGTTCATCAGGAATTAAATTGAGTAGGTACAAATTGCCTTTACATGATGTTCTGTAAGTAACACATATATTCCATAAAGAACTACAACATGAAATGTCTCTACCCACTGGACACAGACCTCATTTCAATGTCAAAGTTTGATTTACTTTAAGTTTCAGTTGGTTCAGTTGTCAACTAACATGAAATAAAAATAAAAAAAATCCCTTACATTGATTTATTTTTATCAATCCAGTTTTACACTGATTCTAAGTCCTCACATTAAATGTGATTAAACACGACATGGAAACAGCGTTGATTCAACCAGGTCTGGCCCAGTGGTAAGTACTTGAGGTCAACATGCTTTCAAAAGACTGTGCCGTTTGTACAAGAAACATGGTGTTTATTTCAAATGCACTCAATGAATACAGTGAGCTGTTACCGTTCTCCTGTTGAAAGCCCGTCATACTGCGGTAGCTTCTATGGTGGTACTGAGACCGGGGCTCTGCAGTGGATCAGGAGCCTGGAGGAGAAAACACAACAAAGTCAAGGTCAAGGACATTGAACGACTGACTGAGGGGCTGTGGGTTAGGGGATGGCTGGAAAAGAGAGATCAGCGCCCCAAATGGCACCCTATTCAGTGCACTACTGTTGGCCACAGAGCCTTACGGCACGTGGTCAAAAGCAGTAACACATCGGGAATAGGGAGCTACTTGAGACACACTCAGAGAGAGACATCCATCTGTATTGCTTGTCTTGGCTAACTGGTGCAGTGAGAGATCAATGTGAGCTAAATGACTGGAGACCGGAGCTAGATGACGTTTGGTCTGGTGTTGGGTAAAGGAGACAGGAGCTAGATTGAGGTTTGGTATGGTGTTGGGAGGTAAAGGAAATATGGGTTGGAGACAGAGACAGGACTATTGTGAACTTCATTCACATGGATGCACCTAGTGGCAAACCACACACACACACACAGAATATAATGCAATACATTTCTGCTCTTACCATGTTCAGCCTTTAGAATGCATTCCTCTATACGATTATCCCTGATCCAATCAGCCAAGCCATGCTAAGCTTTAGCCAGCGCTCGACTTAAACAGTCATCCCTTAAACCCAGTCATCCCACAGAAAAACAACAATATCCCTTTGTTAACACAATTGCAAAAATAAACATGTGCGCCTGAACAGTCTGCTTGTGAATGTAGCATATTCCATATCGCCAGACCAGTTCATTTCAGTTCAAACGATTAGGTCAGAGGTTTCTATCATTTTTCATGATTTCACTTCCCTATATGACAAGTGCATGAGATGTMAACTAGTGAGGTTTGGTGGTGACTCAGCTGAACGGTCTCTCACACCATGGACGTTACCATCAAAGTTACCAAAGGTATAACCAAGGCCACTATCATGTTCAGTATAACCTTTACGTGGAAAATCCCTATATCAGCCATAAACTCTTGTGTAACTGCAATGTCTTCCTATATTCCTCACCAACTACAGCTTCGTAGCCTGATGGAGCTAGAGGCTAGAAGGCTGACATGCTGCAAGTAGTTTGAGTTCTCAACGTACTGCCACGTTCCTCACCTCTTTACTAAGATCTTAGGACGGAGACTTCTGAGAGCTGTGGATRCAGGTACAAATGTAGGATCTTTATTTGAGCCAATTTGCTATAGCTGGAAAATAATGCCGCAGCAACATGAAATGTGAATTATAATTAATGCACAATTTTCTAGGGGTTGATACATTTTGTGTAAGGGAAARAATCATGTCTGAAATGTCCAAGTGGAAATGACAAACTCCAGAAKACTTTTTTAACCTCAAATACACAAGTTGAAAATATGCTACAATGCAGGAAAGTTGTCCTGCAACAGGGTGATCAAATGAACATCCTACATCTGTATGCAGTGGAGACTTTCATAGTTCATATGGTTTCTCCTCCATCTTCTTAGACAGAGAAAAGTCTTTCCTCCYTGAAACTAAAACTGTCGCCAACCTCTGAAATGACCTCAATCTTTTATTTAAATTACACTTTAAAAAATGTCATGGCACAGATAGACGAGTTTAACTACGTCTAATATATGTGTTATATTAGCTTTGTATAAGCAGCTTTGTTTTGGTCTTGTTGGGACATAATCTAACAGGGTCTGAGATKAAGAATTAAGGGCAACACAGTCGSACTCAAAATCACAACATGGACTTAAGCTCCACAGGCTAGAATCAAGGGTCAAGGGTCAGTTATTGTAATTTCATYCAATGGGTGACATCGTCACAGTTCATTGTTCTTGGTGAGACTACACCTCATGTAAAAAATGAATACACTGGCTGTAGCCAAAACATGTCATATTGTAGATATTCTTGTCATGAAAAACATGTACAAGGAAAGGTCAAAAAATACACTTATTGCAGATTGAGTGTATTGAACACGTAAGCAATTCAGTTAAGGGCCACGGGAAAGAAATGAATGCATCATCATTACACGCATACAGAGGCAACCTCAGAACAATGTCATCAATTCAATAACATGTCAGTCATACACTGACAATCCAACACCATATAACCCATAAAGGATCCATTAAAATGGACTTCCACATGCACTTCCATTGACAAGTGTCTCAAAGTAATCCCACCTCAAAGCCTTAGAGAGTGAACGACTTTCAATTTACAGCTGGTTTTCAAGAAAAATAAACTTTAATGTGGCACATGGACATAATGGAAGTGTAATTAGATTTCCATGGATGCATGGTAACACCAGATACATCTAAATTGAAAATACTACGAAGGCCATTTTAAAAAGTTACGAGGGGAAAAAGAGTGGGGAAAAAAGGGGGACTTCTTTCCTTCAGGAACCAATTTTATTAAAAGTGTGTTCCATTATATGGATCAGATCTCCACGCTGCACAGGGATAACATTTGGGGGAACGTGTTTTGGTGGGAGCTGAGTTAGGTCTGTCCTCACCAGAAAAAACAGGCCAGGATGATTGAGGCCAATGCTGTGGCTGAATAGCAACCATTACAGTTAAAAAGAATTGGCCGTACACGGCACCGATGACTGCAAGAAATGTCAAAAGACAATCCTACAAACTCAGGAAGTGTAAAACGTGCTATGACATGCAGTTAGAAAACCCATAAACAGAATCAATTGACATAATGAAGAGAATTCAAAGACATCGGTTGTTCCTCAAATACTTTCACCTATTGTTAGTCATGAAAGAAAATGTTCTCACATAGGCAAGTATCCTAAACCACTGGGGTCAAATGTAATTTAGTCTCCCATTGACATCAATGCATGACTAAGTGAAACAGCTAAGTGGAAGTTAGGATTTAGCCTCTGTCTACTCAAATGATGATCCAGACACTTCCTGGAACTAATGTGTGACCTAGGAAGACAACAAACAGTGTGTCCATCAGGGACCCATTCCAACTAATGAAGGCTTTTAGATTCATAGCTACTCCCTGAGAGGAGGTACTCAGATCCCCCTTAAAGGGGCAAACTGCAATTGAAACAATAACAAAGCAGGTACCCCACCCACTGTTTCGGTAAAACTGCTGAGGATAAGGCTGGAAACTGCAGACTGCCCCTTTTAACTAACCTATTACTGTGCTCATTTATTAGCCAGATTAGAATAGCATCTCATACTAATTACGTGCGTCTCAAACGGCATCCTATTCCTATATTAGTGCACAATTGACAAGAGTCCTATGGGACACAACCTTACTTTAGTCAGCGGAAATTCCAAATCCGATTGGCAGTATCAAGTGCCGGGTGCGAAGCGGCGAGGGTTGGAGGGGGAAGTGTAGTTCTTTGTTTTGGTGGCCTGTGCCTTTATGCATGTGAAGTTGAGCAATGTGAAGTTGATTTGAGGCCATGACTGATGTCTGCCGCTCTCAAAGTTCTTGAGCTAGTCGTTCCGTTGCTTTGTAGAGAAGTGTGTGTGTGTGTGTGTGTGTGTGTGTGTGTGTGAGACGACAAGACAAAGCACTCTAGTATATGAGGCAGGTCTATAAATCTCACTGAGTGATTCCCGGTGAACCGTTTAAGGCTTAAACCCTTTTTAATAATTTCACTCTAATCTTCATGGCTGTTTTTGCATGATAAGGACTTTTGCCCAGGGAATGCCAGACGAGACATTCATAAGTGACCAATTTTCCTGTCAAGCATGATTTCTAGGGAGGGGCTCCTCAGAGGCTGAGAAAATACAAGCCCTCGAGGGCAAGGACAGACTAAACTAAGTTTAAAACTGTGGCCTCTTACTCCAGTAAGTAAAAGAAGAGAAAGAAGAAAGAAAGAAGAGAAGGAGAGAAAAAGAAAGAAAGAGAACTTTGCAAGTTCAGTGAGAACAGTGTCAAAGCCGAAGATGGCACTGTAAGAATGAGTACTTATTTTTCTAACAAGGAGAACATATCCAGCTATACCATCTATAGAGACATACTCAGCTCCTGACCTTGCTTTAATGTAGCACATACTGTACCGGATTGCAATTAAATAAAGACCTATGTGCGAAATGGCTAAGTTGAGGAAAAAAATTCCTGCAGCAAGAGGAAATGTGAATAATTAGTGGATTATAATTAATGGACATTTTGTAGGGGTTGATACATTTAAAGTCTGAAATTTAAAGTGGAAATTACAAACTTTAGAAGCCTTTTTAACCTCAAATACCTGCTAGTTTTAAATGTCATGCATTGGAGCAAAGTTCTCCTTGAAAAGGGTGATCAAATTACGATTCACTCTGTAGCACATACTGCGCTGTGACCAACCAGGGAACATGACAGGACTAAAAAATCTCACTACTGACACACCAGCAGAGCTCCATTTGGAACAACATAGTGTGTTACCTGTCCTTTACACATGCAGACATTTCATGTAGAGAAAACAGGAGTGGTCCTGTACCTTTATGAAATGTTCAGGGAACATGTTGTGACGAGAGGAAGATGAATGTACCTTCTTGATTTGGATTTGTGTGCCTGGAACCCACTAGTAGTGTCCGTCACTCATCTATCCTCCCTCTGACTCATCAGGTCCCTCTCTCCTGTGTGAGAGAAAAACAGAGGAAGTATTGATCATCCAGCCATCATAATTACAAGGATCTCTCATGGTAACCATACATTATTATAATATGACATCTCTTTATGCATAAAATATTGGAAGATTATGACTACAAATTGGAAAAAACTTTATATTGGACATGCTAGGATCTAATCATTTGCATCTATATTACTCCACGGATTGAAACATGAAGCATAATAGGTTATGCAATATTGGTATATACATGAGTGCACATAGTATACTATGGAGTAAAAAGCCCCTGACAGCCATTGCGTTGTTTCTATAAGCAACTAATGGAGTAATAGATTTTCTCCCATTTCTCTCTCAGGGCAAATAACAACCAGTGAAATCCCAGCTGAGATTTGGCTCCGGAAAATTCTTCTCTAGAATATAATGTGATCACACAGCACCTGACAGCCCACAATACAACAATAAATGGCTTAACTCTTTCCCCTTATAGATAGATATTCAACTAATGAACATACAGAACTTGAAACTGGAGGAGAAAGAGAGAAAATTAGGGAATAGAGAAGAGCGGGGAGAGAGGAGAAGAGAGAGACGAGAGACAAGGGTCGGGGGAGACAGAGGGTCGGGGGAGAGACAGTTGAGGGAAAGCGGCTAATAGGACATATATGGCGCGTCTCCCATTTAAAGAAAACTCTCAGAAGCATTAACTGTGCTTATCCATACAGTATAAATGATACGTTCACAATGTCCCTTAGGAGACGTCTCAGTAATGTAAAACAGGGCTGGGTTCATATCAGCTTCTGACAGGAGACTTGACACTTATTTGCATGACAAGCTTAAAAGAGGAAACCAGGGGAAGGCTTCTCCTGACATACCCATCATTTAGCTTGTGTGTGATGGAAGAACATTAGACATTTCTCATAGCTGTATAACATTCTAATACTCTTAATGGAGTGTATGGTTTAAGGCGTGAGAAATGATCTGTGTGTCCATTCGATCAATCAGGCAGCAATGCAAGTTAACAGGGTTGCACTGTGGAGAGAGAAATGACTGGCTCCTTTCGTTTCTTCTTTATGTGTATTCTGCAGCACATTCTACATGGGAGGAATCTGTCCAGAAACCTGTTGTCCTGGGCATTCTACATGGGAGGGATAACTGGTCCAGAAACCTGTTGTCTGGAGCACATTCTACATGGGAGGAATCTGATCCAGACCCTGTTGTCCTGGAGCACATTCTAATGGGAGGAATCTGATCCAGAAACGTTGTCCTGGAGCACATGTCTACATGGGAGGAACGACGAACCCTGGCCTGAGCACATCACATGGGAGGAATCTGATGCCAGAAACCTGTTGTCCTGGAGCACATTCTACATGGGAGGAATCTGATCCAGAAACCTGTTGCCTGGAGCAACATCTACATGGGAGGAATCTGATCCAGAACCTCTGTTGTCCTGGAGGCACATTCTACGATGGAGAAGGGAATCTGATCCAAAACTGTTGTCCGCTAGCAGCATCGTCATGAGGCACAGACTGGCCACACACTACAGGGAGGAATCTGTCAGACCTGTTCCTGTGACCTGAAATCCTGCAGTATGTTTGTCCCTGGAGACATCGTTGCATGGAGGACAATCTGATCCGAAACGTGTTTGTCCTGACGGCATTCTACATGGGAGGGAATCGGACAGAAACGCTGTTGTCCTGGAAAAAAAGTCAAACATCTACTGGGAGGAATCGATCCAGAAACCTGTGTCCGTAGCACATTTACAGGCAGAGGGAATCAATCCAGAAACTGTTGTCCTGGAGCAACATTCTACATGGGAGGAATCTGTCCAGAACCTGTTGTCCTGGAGCACATTCTACATGGGAGGAATCTGATCCAGAAACCTGTTGTCCTGGAGCACATTCTACATGGGAGGAATCTGATCCAGAAACCCTGTTGTCCTGGGCACTTCTACATGGAGGAACGATCCAGAACCTGTTGTCCTGGAGCACATTCTACATGGGAGGAATCTGATCCAGAACCTGTGTCCTGGACACATTCTACATGGAGGAACTGATCCAGAAACCTGTTGTCTCGTTAAGCAATATGTCTCGTTGATGTTGTTTAAAAGTATGAATCACTCAGTGATGAATATGATTTAATAGAACAGCAGTTGGTGTAAGTGGTCGGCGGTGTGTGTAGGGTGATGTTAGTGAAAGTGAATAGTCTATAAGGTGCAGGTCTGTGCAGGCAGACAGCTAGGTTATCTGTTCAGCAGTCTGATGGCCTGGTGTTAGAAGCTGTGTATCGGAGCCTGTTGGTTCATCCACTCTACCCTCACACTCCAACATGGCCAGAACACTCCAGGCCTTGAATCTGTATTGGTTTTACCTGTGCTGCATCTCTGAAAACAACAGCTCAGCACAGAGGACATTGGAGACTAATTTTCCAACTGAGACATCCCTATCCCTGTTAAGATCCTGTCTGATCTGCAGCTCTGTCTGGAGTAGATAAGTTGTGCCATCCCCCAAAGCCCTCGCTGTGGCCAGTACCATGTAAACTACCCAGCCAGGCCCGCTCCTTGTACCCAGTCAACCCCCCCAGGGACCCCTGGAAACACACACCAGCCAGACCCTCTCCCTGTACACCAGTCAACCCTCAGGGACCCCTGGAAACACACCCAGCGCTCACACCCGAGCCCTCTCTTTGCACCTTCTAACAACAAGTCTAATTTAAAATGACAAAACTGTCTACTTCTTGACAAACTAATGGTTTTGGACAAAAAAAATCCCTTTTAAAAATGTAATTGGATGGTGCAAGTTCAGAGAAAATCTTTAGGTACCTTCTGTATGAAAAATAGTTTTTTGCCTGAGCCATTAGACATAACTGATCGATTACCCATGTCACCTATGTACAGTCAAGATAATTGAAGCAGAGACTTTAAGGGAACAAACACCGCTTAAAAAATACCTAATTGAACTGCAAGCAGATATTTACAGACTGACAGGAAAAGAGACTAGTTGTTTTTTTACATAGTGGGTGAGAGGATATGGGTTTACCCCCGGTACAAACTGTCTAACTTTACGTTCACTGCTCATGCACCCTCACAGCTTCTTCACACCCAGCTCACCTAAACCTAGCTTCATGTCCAACCCCAGCTCAACCCTAAACCTAGCTTCATGTCCACACCAGCTCAACCCTAAACCTAGCTTCGTGCCAACCCCAGCTCAACCCTAAACCTAGCTTCGTGCCACACCCCAGCCACCCTAAACCTAGCGATAACCCTAAACCTCAACTTCCTCAATTATCCCTCTCTTACAATGATGATTCATAAGCCACCTTAAACATTGACAAGTAAGCTATTCAAAACAGGATTTATGATCATGTCTAGAGTGTTGGAAAGAGTGTCTGGTTTTGTAGAGATTGACCTATATATCCACTGTTAAGCACTGTTAATAACACTGTAATATAAAACCCTCTCTAAGCAGTCGGGGGGGGGGGGGGGGGGGGGGGGGGTGGGGGCGACACAAACAATTAAAATAATGTTTCTCGCCTTTGTTTACAAATGTAGGTCAATTATCTTGACGGATGGTGTTGCCAGTTATACTGGAATATAAAGTATTTGTATTGTATAGACTATTTAGGGGGATTCTATTACAGTGTATTATGCAAATTAATATTTCCTCATTAATATTCAATTGGATATAAGCATTGAGGAACCAATCAATATGCCAGACGTATCATACCGGTCTTGTCTAGAAAAAAAGGACTCTACAGTAAGGTAGCACTGTGAGGGGAAACTAGGGCTATAATAGCTCTGTATTTCCCACACAATAGATGTATATTTTCCTTATAAGTGAACTGTAAGAAACTGTAGCTTCACCAGTGTCATTTATCTCTGTGCCTACATAACACAGCGTTGGTTGCTTCCTTGGTCTTCTCCAGCCACAATGCATTTCCATAACACATTTACCACAGAGATGACAGCTTTATTAGCTATCATATCTCGGTAATGCTAGTACCTTCCCGCTCCAGCCGAAATCCACACATAAACTCACCACTCTGGTCAGAGAGAGGACAGGAAAATACAAACAATTCAAAATAGGAGCGAAGAGAATCCCTTATTGGCCTGTACGTATGCCACAAGGACTCATGTTTAGTTTAACTGTAGTGTATAACTGCAAGTAGGAACACGACAAAACCCATTGAGTGGGAAGGACTTAACATTGAGTCCTAATGGATGCCAAGGCTCCAACCATAGCCTTATTCCAGCCCCTGCTATCTACTCCTGCAAACACCAAGCTCAACTAAGCCTGTTACCACGACAATCACACAGCAGATTCCATACACAAGGCTTCCACTGGCCTGAACAGTCACACATTCCAAATCCAACAATGCCTTAGAACCCGCGGATTCCGCGCTGGAATACATTGACAGACTGCGACAACAGCAACGAGATCAAAGGAGAGGGGCTCTGTTTGAGCAGTGTTCTGTGTTCTTTGTTGGACATACTGTACCTCATGTCGACATGCACTGAAAACAACACACTATTTCCATCAACCCATCTGAATATAGGGATTGATGAAAGTTAGTATGGGACAGTGGATTCATGTTCATTTAGTGAAAAACAGCAGCAAATAGCCTACAGAAGTGATGACTAACTATGTGTTCACGTTTTTCTGCCAATCATGTGATTTTGTTCACGCAATCTGTCTGTACATGTGGTGTAAATCTGCTGGGGCAAATAAGTGGAGGTGGTATAGCTATCTGTATGTCATCTATCACTGATCAGAAACAAGCATGCAATAATGTAGCCTAAAAAGCGTAGGCTATTATTTGCTCGATAGCGTAAAGCAACTCCAAAAGCCTGAGAGGTTGTGAATGAACCTGAGATTCACATACTTTGAAAATATAGATTGCTATATTTACTAATCGGATCACACAAAGAATGGGCTTGCCTCGGGCTCTGTTTCGAAATATCCCTTTTTATATGACAGCAGTTACACACGTTGCTGTGACGGAAGTTGTGGGAGAAAATATTAGTATTTTATTCTTTATATTCATTATATCTTACTATAAAATATATCGGTGTGACTGTGATCCGGTCGGTTGTCTGTCTATTTAATGAACAAAATAATAACTATTGATTTCTTTCATTTGGATGTAACAAACTCAAAATATGCCATTCTATATGTTATGAAAATAAATGTTATAGTCTATGTTTCTTAGGACCTGCCTAAACTAAATCCATCATGAATTTGTTTATGGTGTAATACAGTATTCAATGGATTTATTAAAATAGATGCCCGCCCACCCACATCTGCACACCACTACCAGTACCCACACCAGAGGTATAAAAAGGTATCACGCAGGCAAGAATGTGGTGAAAATGGGCCTGTTTGAAGATATTCATATAAACCTTGCCCAATTTTTTTTTACAGACAAAATACCATAAATCCTATGTGAAAGCAGTATATGAGACTACTAAATCATTGTGAAACATTACCAAGCCACAGATATCCATTAACTGGATCAAAGCACACAGACAGACCATGATAGATGGATTTTATACCCGCTGTAGACAGGCATATGGATTTTGGTGAGAATCAGACCCAAGTCCCATTTCTGTCAGCCCCCAGAAATCCCTTCCTGTTTCTCCAAGCGAAAGGAAATTGAGCAACACGCACACCGCCCAGTCTAAAACAAGCATTGAATTGCTGAGATACTGATCTGGTGTATCACGTAATGTCCTATTTTATTAACAGATCTAATCATTCATTAATACAATACAGCACTGTGAAGTCATTTGATCTATTTTAGACCTGTCCATACCTCAACATTACCTGGTCTGTGTCCACACACTGCCAAGCTATGGCTATTGAAGTACACCCTCAAGTTTTTCTGTGAAGCAGGTCCCCACCAGTGTTGCAAACAGAGGTCTGGGTGAGGTGGTGCTGGGAGATACACTATATACTCAAAAGTAGTGACACCCTTCAAATGAGTGGATTTGGCTATTCAGATTATTGTGAATGGAAACGTCTCGGAGTAACAACGGCTCAGACGCAAAGTGGTAGCCCACAGAAGACTCACAGAACAGGACCGGAGAGTGCTGAAGTGCTTAGTGTGTAAAAATCGTCTGTCCTCGTTGTGCAACACTCACTACGAGTTCTAAACTCTCGGAACGCAACGACAAATCTGGGTTTGGCCGATGCCAGAAACACCTACCTGCCCCAATACATAGTGCCAACTGTAAAGTTGTGGAGAGGAAGAACAATGTCTGGGCTGTTTTCATGGTTCGGGCTAGGCTCCTTAGTTCCAGTGAAGGAAATCTAACGCTACAACATACAATGACATTCCAATGATTCTGTGCTTGTTCAACATTTGGTGAAGGCCTTTCCTGTTTCAGCATGACAATGCCCCCGGCACAAAGTGAGTCCATCACAAAATGGTTGTCGAGATCGGTGTGGAGAATTTCACTGGCCGTACAGAGCCCTGACCTCTACTTAATGGAACGCCGACTGCGAGCCAGGCCTAATTGCCCAACACCAGTGTCGACCTCACTAATGCTGTTGTGGCTAATGGAAGCAATTCCCGCAGCAATGTTCCAACCTCAAGTGGAAAACCTTCCATAAGAGTGGCGCTGTTATAGCAGCAAAGGGGGAACCATCTCCATATTAAGCCCACGATTTTAGAATGAGATGTTCGACGACAGGTGTCCACATACTTCTGGTCATGTAGCGTCATAAGGGAATGTGACCCTAAAGCATAAGATGAGAAACATCCAGGCCCATCTCATTCTTCAGTGAGAAGAACACATTGAACTGACCCTAGATCAGTTCTTCTCCCAGATCCCAACCTTAAGCCCTCCTCAGGCAGAGGGCAATCCAATCAGAGCACTCTGGTCTACGGCGCTTTTCCCAATCATTAAAGTTCAACATCCTAGTCATCATATGTGCTTCAAAGAGAAGTTGCACTCTAATGAATGGGTCTTGGATCAGAGCCCCCTCTGCCAAGATCACATAAACCACTGGGGCTAAACTTAAATATAGCCTGTACCTGGAGAACTACTGCAAACCGATGAAACACATGTATACTTCAGACTCCAAGTACTATGTCTGGCCCCTTAGAGTTCCATTTTACAACACTAGTACATCAATATCACATGACTCAGCTCAAGGGTGAACTTATTTGTTCCTCTTCCTGAGTGTCCTAGAGAAGTGATCCATAGTGCTCTGCCATCCATCTTGCTGGCCATATCTCCATTTGAAGTACCTCATTACTTTTCTTCAGCATTTGATGTAGGGTAGAGTGTGTATCAAAGAAAGAGTAGGTATTCATCATGATACGGTAAAACTAGAGCAATATAGTCTGGTTGGGATATCTTGATACGGTAAGAACTAGAGCAATATTAGTGGTTAGGATCATCATGATACGTAGAAACTAGAGCAATATTAGTCTGTTAGGACATCATCTGAAACGGTAGAAAAAGAAGTAATATTAGTCTGGTTAGTCATCACTTGATACGGTAGAAAACTAGAGTATATTAGTCTGGTTAGGATAATCTTGATACGGTAGAAGCTAGAAGAAAAACTGTCTGGTTAGAATGATATGAGTCAAAGGAGGGCAGGATTTGGGGTTTCAGTCTTTTCCACTCAAACAATATGGCTGACCTGTTTAGAAGAAAAGCCAATTGGATTACAGCAAAGTGGAACCACAGACTCAATACGCTCACTAACAAAACAATTACAACTGTTCTTCACAACAATATAAAACAAGACTGAAGTAGCCAGTTTAATGTTCTAACATAGATTTCTCTCTCTTTCACCGTTTCCATTTCATTTGTTTTCTCTGCTTACTTTGGGACACYGTATTTTTAGCCAACTCTACGCAAATAAATGGAGTTATTTAAATCATTAATCTGTGTGTGTCATAGGAAGGACACCTGCCAAACCAAAGCATTGAGGTGATTCATGTGCTTCGGTCTCAGGAGAGAATTATGACTGAGCAGTGTACAGGGACTCACTATACCATGAGGATGAATTAGATCATTACACTGGTGACTGGAAACAACCAATATTAAAGAGCTAATTTCTCCTTCATTTGGTTGTTTTAATGTGAAGTGTGTTGCAATTTAAAARGCACTTCAAATAAAGATTTGATTCGACTCATTCTCTTGATTTGATTGATTAAGGATAGAGTAGTAGAACAATAGTATTGTGCTCATACCTCATTGACAACTATGGTCGAGACTGAGAGAAAGCAACATTAGTCACCATTATAAACTGGGTGGTTCGAGCCCTGAATGCTGATTGGCTGACAGCCGTGGTATATCAGTTTTTKCTGCTCTAATTACATTGGTAATCAGTTTATAATAGCAATAAGGCACCTCGGGGGTTTATGGTATATGGCCAATTTACCACGGCTAAGGGCTGTATCCAGGCACTCCGCGTTGCATCATGAAAAGAGCAGCCCTTGGTCATGGTATATTATCCATATACCACATCCCCTCGTGCCTTATTGCTTAATTACTGCATGTTAGTTCCTCCGATATTAAACACTGATATATAGCTCATCTTTTATGATCAATACAATGTTTATGTATCAAAAGTATGCGTAAGAAAACACAGACGGGCTGAACACACTATACACACGCTACATACACAGCTCCTCATTATGTATTGCATAAATGTTACACTTCTGACTTCTGGAGCACAGCAGTCTATATACTGTCTCCCAGACAGTGAAATATGTGCATGACAGTGAAGTTGGCCCACTGTGGAATTCAAATCTAATTCAAAGCACTCCCTGGGAAACCCAACATAGTGGCATAAGCTAATTGGAAAACGACATCCAGTTCCATTCATGCATGATGGTGAACAAGTCTAAACAGTCCTTGTATTTCCCTAAAGGAGGGTCAATGTGGAGCCACAGTGTTCTGGGGACTCATTCAATCAAATCGCTGCAGAGTTTCTGTCTTTATTTACGGAATTAGTTTTAAAGGCAATGAACTTTGAGCCTGGAGGAACTTTTTGTGTACTTTAAAAAAAGTTTATTAGATTTGTTTTGAACTTTGATTTCATTTGATTCCTTTAACTTTAAATAACTGTTTAAACTGACCATTTWKAAAAAAAAACTTGCAGCAGTCTCCATAATGAATGAGTGGAGGCAGTTGAGGCGTTTTTAATGAGATGCTGCCGCCATTAAATTAAGTCAATTTCAAATGAGAAATGTCCCATTTTGAGCTGCTTGTTTTTTTAATCAATAAAGCTTTCCAATCAAGTGGAAAATGGAGATGAATAAATGTCTATAATTTATATGCAGAAGCATAATTCTCTCCAGACTCTAGAAAGAGAGCCAATCACATAGAAATAGAATCTATAGATCCTATAGACCTAAAAAGAGAGCCAATCACATAGAAATAGAATCTATAGATCCTATTTCTATGGCCAGTCACAAATCGTTCTATATGAGCATAGAACTAAATATTAGAACTTGAGTATGGAGTCTGAATTAACAGCGCTGTGTGATGTCAATCTTTTTTTTACTTCAAAATGTTCAAACAAATCCCTCAGAGATATAGGTACTGCTGACTAACACGAGCKACATCTTTCCAATCAGGAAAAAACAGATTCAAGCACAGAGAAATAGGCCTTCATGACCAAACAGTCTCAATACAAACTGATCTGATTCCATTTTCTCTGGGCTGAGTTTCAGTGAGAAAGTCGTTTAATACGGGTGCTCATATTGGCTGCCGGCCAGACACCATCACTCTTTTACTATCATTCATTTCAGGACGAGTCTCTCACCAGTCGATATGACCAATTAATTAGCCTAAGCATCTTCATTATAGAGCATTGATCGCCAAACTGTACCCACGGCCGGTAATTAATATCAGTTTATGAAATAACACTTAATCAAGCTCAGCAAATTAAACCGCTATCCTTCTAATGAGAATGCCAAAACTACAGTATAGTAAAACCCTCAACAGCCTGCAAGTCCAGACAATATAATGGAGCTATGTGGTGTATTGCACCATCAAAAACAGCATTTACTGTTCTATGAAGTCCACCTTAATATGGAAGAAATGAATGCTGTTACATAAAAGTATAGAACCATAACTAGCCAGTAGGTATTACTATGGATTCTAGTTGCAACTTCTTCACAGGGTGCTTAAGCTTCCTCCTGCTTTGAGAATCAATGTGTTCTGACAGCTGAGTAGGGTACTGCTGTCAGATAGACAGAATTGTGTGATGCTTCTTCTCCTAGAGAGCAGCAGGTAGATCCAGCAGCATCAGAAACCCCACAGGAAGTAGGAAGGGGCCTCAGGAAAAAGGTCACTACAACTACAACGATGCCTGTAAATGCCTGTTTGTAGAGGGGAGGTGGATTGACGTCTCCATGGTCCGGACAGACCACGAAGCAAACGAGTGGTTTCATTTGACAGTGAGGRGCTAACCAAGCAGCATGGGATTGCCCTGGCCACCGCTTCAGGTTCACTTGAGCCTTAGAGTACTGCTAATGATTATAAAGAGAGGAGAAACAGGGATCCAGCAGCAGGTGCCATCCTCAGCACAAGACAAAGCAGAGCACTGATTCCATGTGACAGCGAGGTACTAACAGTAGCAGCATACAATATCTGTAAATAAATGTAGTGTTCGACTCCAGTGCTTGTCTGAGTTCTGCTGGTATCAATAACTCCTTGTAGCCTAATTGTCTGATCAATTGGCCATAGAGCCAGCCCACTCAACTAAGTTTATTCTGAATGATTGATTGATAAACAAGTGTGGTCCATGTGGGCTCCAGCAAAGCAGTCCTGGCATCAACAAAGTGAAATTCGGCAGCTTCAGAGAGGGGAGCATTTAACGTGGTTGGGTTTGAAATGGGAGAAGCAGCACTCTGTCTATTAGTGTGTATAGAGTGCAGGACTGTTGCAGATATCAGCTATAACAGCATGGTGCTGCAAAGCTCCATGTCTAAAGCAGTGGAACTCTTCATTATCATTTCCTCTTTCTGCATTTTTCCTGCTGGCTGTTTTAACTTCTGCTATAAAGCCTTGTCCTTGGGGTTAAAGAGAACATTCTCATTGGGTGAATACAGTTAAAGGAACCTCTTCTAATTCAAGTTCTTGCCTCAAGCAGAACTTGTATCATCACGGGCCAACTCTGCTTCAGTCAAACAATGGGGAAGAGAGACATACTTCAAATACAACCTTTTGCTCTATTAAAATGTCGTGCAATACAATAACCCACAGTGACCTAGAATGGCCAGTGTGCTGCACATTACAAACCTTGCTAAAAGGAAGATGCTCCCTTAGAAATACATTAAGGTCTGTAAAAAACAACCTGTATTCAACATWGCCTATAGCTATTAAAACTTTACATAGTAGTTTACATTAATTGCTCGCCCGTTCTACAAATTAACCCCCCTTTTCACTACAACGTTGTTTCTTTTAACTCTCTCTGTTAACTCATTTGTAAATACTGAGTTTAAAAAATWAAAAATTAAGGACGTGTGTAGCTCTTCTAAAAATGTGTGTCAAATCAGTCATGAAAAATCGCTTTAACGACACCTGCCATAGTTGGACAAAGGAAAACAAAAACGCAATGTAGCCTATTCCAGCAGAATCCATTCAGCAATAAATCCCGGCATCACAAAAACAGTGAGTATATTAACGCAGCGCTGTCAAAAACAGCAGACATTGTGTTCAGTCTAATCGAACCAACAATTCAATGAAACAAAATTTCCATCGCCTATAACTAACGATGTTAACTCATAGGAAAACCTAAAAGTCTGCACAAAAAGTAGCATATGCATTCCCCCTTTTCCAAATAGGCTACAGAGAAAAAGCAAGAGAAAACATTAACCCACCGAATGAAGTGAAAGATTCCTTGTTTTGTAAGGTCTCCTTGTCGCCCAGCGCTCTCTCGTTCATGCACGGCTCTGTTCCGTCTCTCTTCACAAACCCGGGCAGCGCGCACAGCTTCTTGAAAAGTTTAGTGACGTCAACCCAAGTATTTAAAAAGCCGCTATTCCGCTGCAATTTAACAGACTGCCATTTAAATTGACCACGTACATAACATTATATCATGAAAAAATCGTGTGGGATTAAAACTGAAACTGATCATATCCTTTGATATTAGAAGATGATCTATTGTAGTCAAATATCTCTTTCTCTGGCAAAAAATAACTTTTGTGATCTCAAAAACATGGGAAGACTTCTAGCCTTTCGAAATAACTTGAGACAGAATAGTAGATTACAGCATTGCACAGCCCCAGCAGAGAAACAGTTGATATTATTGTTTATCATGGGCAGTGGCGACCCGTCATTCAGGGCAGGTGCAGCCCCGTCTGTTTTATGCCCCACCTCTTTAGCTAAAACAATATTTTTTTATTTTTTTGTTGTCGCCTGTTTTACATGTTATTTTGGCATTAATACTAGTCACATATCAGTTTACAAACAATGTAAAACAAACATGGTCTCTTTTTGCTTTCTTGAGTAAAGCTGCTCCAAAATGCAGGTGTTTCAGTCTAGCTCAGTGCTTTCTGTGGTGGTGGGAGGGGCAGCCAGCAGAACATACAGAGCATAGGGGTTGGTAATGTTCTCTAGCTGCGCCGTGATTGGATCAGTGTTCTGTCACTCATGGGGACACCACGTCACCGAAAAATCTACAGGGTGAGCTCTAAAACTTCAAGCCCGTTTGGTGATGCCATAGATTTATATTAGAAATGCCCATCCAAGAAGGCCCAAGGTCACAAATAAAATGACGTCAAATCATGTTATATCTACCGTAGCTTTGATTTTAATTATCAAATAGCAAGCTAGACAATCAGTCATCATCAGGAATCAAGCAACTGGCAAATCCTTTTCAATCATTGTCATATGAAGAGAAATGATAGATAAAACATATCGGTGCTCATCGGTCATTGGACATAAACATTACACAACAAGTTGGAAATCGCAAATTCAACAATGAGTGGTTTGGAAGGAATCAGTGGCTAACTGCAAGCGTTGCAAAGCAATCACTAGCCTGCTATTCAGTGGAAAGGGTGTGTGGTTCAAGTCTGGGTTTAAGGGTCTCTTTTCCAAGCTTAAAATGATTGACATTCACATGCAACACCATGGTCCAGAAAAGGTTGAATACATTGGCCATGACTTCTGCCGCTTTCAAAATAACTGGAACTGGGCAATCTCAGACTTCAGTGAGTTCAAGACAACTGGAAACATGGAAAATGACGAGCTCCGACTGGGAAGCTGCCGCTGGAAAATACGTTTTGAACGGTCATCCAACTCGGAATTCCAAGTCGGGAACTCGGGCTCTTTCTAGAGCTCCGACCTCAAGATCACTGACGTCATGATCAACCTTGTTTTTTCAGAGTTCCCAGTTGTCTCAAAAGCACCATAATCCAGAGATGACATAAATCCAGTTTGATTTGCCCACAGGAAGGACCACCACGCCACTTTGCTGTTCAAGTGAGCATAGCAGAACAAAAATGGATTGTATGCTGCTGCATAAATTATGTAATTGTCAGGGAGATATGTATACTGTAATGAAGAAAGTAATACTAAGTGTATGTGTGTGAGTAAGCTGTTAGTAGCCCATGTGCCTCACTCTAATAATTTGTTCCTTCCCCTCATAATCAGCCTACTGTTCTGACTTGGTGGTAGCCTGTTTTAGAGAATTGTCCTCATCGAATATTGTACGAGCTTCAATGTCTGCTTATATGCCTTTATATTCCTACGGTTCTGACTTGTGTACAGGGAGAATACTGTAAGAACGGCCCATGTTCTGAATTCCTTCGCTGTACATTTCAAAATGGCTAAACAGAATTCACTACGTCCATCCTAGCTAGCTCATTTATGTCTTAATCTAAATTACGGATTGCGCTCTTATCCGCCTATCGTTCCATTATGCCAAGTTTGTATATCTCAATTGTCAGTAGAAACCACATTTGTTTAAGCAAGTCAGCCATATCCGCTATGTTTTTTAAAGGCAATAAATGAGGCTGAATGAACTGTTTCACTGCCAGACACGGTCCGCGTGATAGCCAGGTGTAGCGGTGGTAAGGTGTTGGACTGCTGTGTGGGACAGCTTCATGTAGGCCTAATATGTTGTGGGCACCGTTTGTCACTATTTTGTGTGCAATTAATTGTTTAGTGTTGTGTTGTGTAGTGGCTTTGCTGGCATGCATCCCCCCAAAAAATGTGTTTGCACCACCAGATTGACATGCTAACATTGCCACTGATGATGGAGGGGGCATATTAGCATAATAGGATATTACAAATATGCATAGCATAGTGCTTAAGTTTTTCCTTCGCTGTAGTTAGACTAGCCTATCAATGAATGTCTGAACTATTTTGGGATAGGAGTGTAACTATCTAAATATACACACTTTTCAAAGTAGTCACATTCAACTGAAAACTGGGACAGAAGAGAGAGGAGGGTGATGACAGGTGAGGTGACGTGGTGGAATTGAAAAGCTCCTCTATGTTTTCATGTTGTCGTTTCCCTCTAGTGATTCACTTAATCAAACAGAGTACCTCAGCTTGAGAGAGCATTGTGCATAACTCCCCTTGGGAAAGATCATGTATCAGGCTGCTTGCTGAGAAAGTCCACTGTCACGGTCATAGGCTGGTTTATTTTGAACATCTTGGGATTTATATTTTACCTCGGCCAATCATTCCACTCAGTAGAGAGAGAGGTTTTGAATACTGGCCTCTTTGAGAACATGAATCTGTTCGCTTCAACGTGGCTAAACAACTGAACAACTGAACAAAAAGACATGCATTGTCCTATCCTATCGTCCTATGTCTGACTATGTCTGAAAACTGCCCATAGCAGATCAAACCCAGAACCAGCTCATGTAGTTGTACGGAAACAACTGATGACAGCAATTTTCATGGCAATTTTGCCTGTCTGTGTGACAATGCATCATCTAGTAAGCTCCATCAGACAAAGAATAGGAAATGTGCTGCACAAAGAACACATCACCAAACAAGGAACAGATGGACTTACATTGACCCACATAGCATAACGCAACATGGCACGAACTGAAGTGAAAGTGGTGCTGGTATTATTATATAAATGGTGTATCTGTAACGCCTTGAGCAATATGTCAAAAAGGATATAATATGCTAACACTACAATAAGTGGATTGAAATGAACTGCATCATGGTGTTGAGCAAAACCTGCAACAGAAGTTGAGAAGTGTCGAGGTAAGATAAATTAATTTAATTTTAATGGAACATAGAAGGACTTTGAAAGTGTTAGTTCGTCGTTAAATGAAGACCAAGGTGCAGCGTGGTAGGCGTACATTTTCTTTAATATTACATGTTCCACCAAAAACAATAAACAACTCAACGAACGTTGACAGCTGCCTCTGATTGGGAACCATACTCGGCCAACAAAGAAATATAAACAAGATTTCCCACCCTAGTCACACCCTGACCTACCAAATAGAGAATTTAAAGGATCTCTAAGGTCAGGGCGTGACAGAAAGGTTAAAATCACAGGAGGTTGGTGGCACCTTAATTGGGGAGGACGGTGCGCGTGATAATGGCTGGAGCGGAATAGGTGGAATGGTATCAAATACATCAAACACATGGTTACCATGTGTTTGATTCATTCCATTCGCTCTGTTATTATGTGGCATCCTCCCCTCAGCAGCCCCCACTGGTTAAAATGTTGAAAAGAGGTCAGGAGTTGGCTGGAGTACCTGTTGGAATTGTATTAAGGAAGAATCAAATGTATGCATAGTCAATATTCACTACTTCATCATAAAAAGCTGATTTATTGTCAATGCCTTAAAGTACACTTAAATCATATTAGAGCTAAGACTTTTTATGGCATGACCTATAGAGCATGGAAAATGCAGCAATGAGAGGACAATTTAACTAATGCACACAGATATTGATTCAGTATGTACTAGAATTCTTATGACTGCGTGCAAAACCAATCAGTGTCCAACTGTTCTGATACACATACCAGTCAAACGTTTGAACACACCTACTTATTTCATGGTTTTTCTTTATTTTTACTATTCTTTACAGAAATATGTGTAGAATAATAGTGAAGACAAAAAAAAGGAAATAACCCATGTGGATCATTTAGTAACCAAAAAAGTGTTAAACAAATACACATATATTATATTTGAAATTCTTCAAAGTAGCTACCCTTTCCTTGATGACAGCTTTGCACACTCTTAGGATTTCCTCAACCAGATTAATGAGGTAGTCACCTGGAATGCTTTCAATTAACATGTGTGCCTTGTAAAAATACAATTGGGGAATTTATGTCCTTCTTAATGTGTTTGAGCCAACAGTGTGTTGTGACAGGTAGGGTTGGCAAACAGAAAATAGCCCTATTTGGTAAAAGACCAATTCCATATTATGGCAAGAACAGCTGAAAAAACAAAGAGAAACGACAGTCCATCATTACTTTAAGACATGAAGGTCAGTCAATCTGAAATGTCAAGAACTTTTAAAGTTTCTTCAGATGCAGTCACAAAATCCATCAAGCGCTATGATGAAACTGGATCTCATGAGGACCGCCACAGGAAAGGTAGACACAGAGTTACCTCTGCTGCAAAGGATAAGTTCATTAGAATTCAGTACCAGCCTCGGAAATCCGCAATTAACTGCACCTCTGATTGCGCCCAAATAAATGCTTCACAGAGTTCAAGTAACAGACACATCTCAACATCAATTGTCAAAGGAGACTGCGTGAATCAGGCCTTCTGTTGAATTGCTGCAAAGAAACCACTACTAAAGGACACAAATAGAAGAAGGACTTGCTTGGGCAAGAAACACGAGCAATGGATATTAGACCGGTGGAAATCTGTCCTTTGGTCTGATGAGTCCAAATTTGAGATTTTGGTTCCATCGCCGTGTTTTGTGAGACGCAGAGTAGTTGAACGGATGATATCCACATGTGTGGTTCCCACGTGTGAAGCATGGAGGAGGTGTGATGGTGTGGGGGTGCTTGCTGGTGACACTGTCAGTGATTTATTTAGAATTCAAGGCACACTTAACCAGCATGGCTACCACAGCATCTGCAGCGATACACCATTCCATCTGGTTTGCGTCATTTGATTTTCAACAGGACAATGACCCAAAACACACCTCCAGGCTGTGTAAGGGCTATTTGACCAAGAATGAGAGTGATGGAATGCTGCATCAGATAACCTGGTCTCCACAATCACCCGATTGTGGAGCATTSCAGGTGGCTGCCTTATGAAGCTGGTTGAGAGAATGCCAAGAGTGTGCAAAGCTGTCATCAAAGCAAAGGGTGGGTACTTTGAAGAATCTCAAATCTCAAATATATATCCATTTGTTTAACACTTTTTTGGTTACTACATGACTCCATATGTGTTATTTCATAGTTTAGATGTCTTCACTATTATTCTACAATGTAGACAATAGTAAAACATAAAGACTAACCCTTGAATGAGTAGGTGTGTCCAAACTTTTAACTGGTACTGTATATAACTCATATCCGCTACTATGGAACAATTTGATTTGTCACATGCTTTGTAAACAAGAGGTGGAGGTAGACTAACAGTGAGATGCTTATTTACAGTCCCTTCCCAACAATGCAGAGAGAAAACAAGAGAAATAATAGAAAAATAATAACACAAAGAATAAATACACAATAAGTAAACGATAACTTGGCTATACATGGGGTACCAGTACTGAGTCGATGTGCAGGGGTACGGGGTAATTGAGGTGGATGTGTACATATAGGAAGGTATAAAGGTTACCAGGCAACAGGGTAGATCATGAACAGTAACAGCAGCGTATGTGATGAGTCACAGTAGTTCACTGTGAAAAAAAGATTCTGTGTTCTTGATCCTCAATTAAATGAAACAATTGGAAGGGTTGAACATCCTTATTGAGCAGTGTCTTTCTCTAGGTTCCTATACATTCCTGTAACACTTCAATGAAATAGGCCTCTGGGGACATCAAAGTGCTCCTCACAATCAATATGGTGATCACGGAACACTTTAATCACCTGTCTACGCTGAGATTGGGCGTTCTGTGTTCTCATACCACGCTGATTAGGGTTTCTAATTGGCCAAACCAAACTCATTATGCGTATTGTGCTAAATCAGTGTTGCATGGTCCCATCCAGATGCAAAGTCGAGAAATACTGACAATATATACACGCACACGTACAGACACACACATACACACACACACACACACACACACACACACACACACACACACACACACACACACACACACACACACACACACACACACACACACACACACACACACACACACACACACACACACACACACACAGTGTCCACTAATTACCCTCCAATATTCTTGAGTTTGTTTACCCAGACGTCACAACAAACATGCTCATTCATTCTGACAGTATAGCAAGTCACAAGCACACTGATGTTATTTTATTTCAGATAAAGCAGTGATATTGTAAATCAAGATGTTCAAAGTTGCAACTTGCAAATGTTCAAAGCTCTTATGTTTTCTAAAGGTCAGTCTATAATTACCATTCATGGGGTAAAGCTCTTCCTACAGTATTTCATAATCATGTCAACATTGTTCAGACTGCACACTGTGCAGAGCACGTTGCTTATATTTCTTAGACTTGCTATACAGTGCCTTTCATGAATGTACATGAGGCAGCAAGAGAGCTACAGTTCCTGTATTCAATGTCTGTATTCAGTGGATGACGTTATACGTTATAAGGTCATTAAAGTTATAATTGTAAAAGGCTCTAAATGCCTAGAACAGACATATTCTCAATTGTTGGTCAGCTCCATGAATGTATTTATTGTGATGATCCGTACACATTGACCAGGCTTCTATATATCAGTCACTCAGAAACCTCATTTGATACATTAATCAGCAACCCAATCTGATCTTTTTACTGACATTTGCATATCATAGACCTCTCATCTATATTTAATGGCTGATATTAGACTCTCACATTGATCAAATATCTGCTAGCACTGCTCATGATTACATATCCATTAGTCAACCTGTGGTCATGATTACATATCCATTAGTCACCACACAAAAACCACAACCTGTGGTCATGATTACATATCCATTAGTCAACCTGTGGTCATGATTACATATCCATTAGTCAACCTGTGGTCATGATTACATATCCATTAGTCAACCTGTGGTCACTGATTACTATCCATTAGTCAACCTGTGGTCATGATTACATATCCATTAGTCAACCTGTGGTCATGATTACATAATCCATTAGTCAACCTGTGTCTTGATTACATATCCATTAGTCAACCTGTGGTCATGATTACATATCCATTAGTCAACCTGTGGTCATGATTACATATCCATTAGTCAACCTGTGGTCTTGATTACATATCCATTAGTCAACCTGTGTCGTGATTACATATCCATTAGTCAACCTGTGGTCTGATTACATATCCATTAGTCAACTCTGGTCGTGATTACATATCCATTAGTCAAACCTGTGGTCGTGATTACATATCCATTAGTCAACCTGTGGAACTCTGATTCAATCATGGTAACCTGGGCATGATTACTATCCATTAGTCAACCTGTGGTCATGATTACATATCCATTAGTCACCTGTGGTCATGATTACATATCCATTAGTCAACCTGTGGTCATGATTACATATCCATTAGTCAACCTGTGAGTCATGCATTTACATATCATAGTCAACGTGGTCATGATTACATATCCATTAGTCAACCTGTGGTCATGATTACATATCCATTAGTCAACCTGTGGTTGATAATTCAACTGTGTCATGATTACATATCCATTAGTACCTGTGGTCATGATTACATATCCATTAGTCAACCTGTGGTCGTGATATACATATCGACTTAGTCAACCTGTGGTCGTGATTACCATTCATAGTCAACCTGTGGTCATGATTACAATACCATTGAGTCAACCTGTGGTCGTGATTACATATCCATTAGTCAACCTGTGGTCATGATTACAAATCCATTAGTCAAACTGTGGTCATATTACATATCCATGTCAACTGTCTGATACAACCATTACAACCTGTGGTCATGTATACATATCATTACCTACAATCCACTTGGTCTTGATTACATATCCATTAGTCAACCTGTGGTGTGATTACATATCCATTAGTCAACCTGTGGTCTGATACATATCCATTAGTCACACAAACACAACAACACTTGGTCGTGATTACATCCATTAGTCAACCTGTGGTCTGATTACATATCCATTAGTCAAACCTGTGGTTACGTGCATTACATATCCATTAGTCAACCGTGGTCATGATTACATACTAGTCACAACCTGTGGTCATGATTACGAACTCCATCTCATTGGTCCACCATCTGTGGTCATGATTACAATACCATTAGTCAACCTGTGGTCATTATTACATATCCATTATCAATCCTACTGAACCATGATACATATCCCATTGTCAAACTGTGGTCATGATTACATACCTATCCAAATGGTCAAACCCTGTGGTCGTGATTACATATCCCACTTGGCTCAATCTGTGGTCATGATTACATATCCATTAGTCAAACTGTGGTCATGATTACATATCCATTAGTCAACCGTCTTGGTCATATTACATATCCATTAGTCAACCTGTGGTCATGATATACCATTAGTCAACCTGTGGTCATGATTACATATCCATTAGTCAACCTGTGGTCATGATTACATATCCATTAGTACAACCTGTGGTCGTGATTACAATCCATTGGTCAACCTGTGGTTTGAGTACACTATCCATTAGTCAACCTGTGGTCGTGATTACATATCCATTAGTCAACCTTGGTCATTATACATATCCATTGGCAACCTGTGGTCGTGATTACATATCCATTAGTCAACCTGTGGTCAGTGGAAGTATGATGACCTTAAAGGAACATTACACTCCAAAACAAGATTTGTCAATGTTTTCAGACCTCAAAAGGTGGTCTTATTTTGAAATGAAGTTCACGTCCCTGGCATCTGTTTGTGTAGATCCAGCTATATACATGATTCAAATTAATGGGAAAAGATAACCAGGAATTATACGTGCTTATTTTCTATTCGTTGGGGGTTATGGGGCTTTAAGGGGCTTGGGAGTTATATATCCCTTTAAATCCACCTGTAGAAGACTTAGGGAAAATATCTGAAAGCATCAAACTTGCAGTACAGATTCCCTAGTGGAGAAAAAGCATTAATTTACTTTTCAGACATGTAAGGTAACCAGAGAGTTGAGGCGAAAGGCCATATGAAAGAGAGATGTGTACAATATTTAAATACATCTATACAGCATTTCCACAGTACATTGTGTTGCATCTACCTCCACTGTCTACCCTACAGTAATTGATTCATTCTTGACTAAGGATGCTCCCCGACAGGATGTCTACAAACGCATGGCATTACAATGCTAATGATCCCATTAGGATTCAGTAGCGAGGAGGAGCGATAGCGAAACACTATTCATTATATGCGTGCACTTTTTCTCAGGGAAGCCTAGTGGCTACTGTGCTAAGGAGGGTGGTAAACTAGATAGCATGGATTGGTACACAGTCAAGAAGATGGTAAACTAGATAACATGGGATTGGTACACAGTCAAGAAGATGGTAAACTAGATACATGGGATTGGTACACAGTCAAGAAGATGGTAAACTAGATAACATGGGATTGTTATACAAGTCAGGAAGATGGTAAACTAGATAAACATGGGATTGGTATACAGTCAGGAGATGGTAAACTAGTAAACATGGGATTGGTACACAGTCAGGAAGATGGTAAACTAGATAACATGGGATTGGTATACAGTCAGGAAGATGGTAAACTAGATAACATGGATTGGTACACAGTCAGGAAGATGGTAAACTAGATAACATGGGATTGGTACACAGTCAGAAGATGGTAAACTAATAACATGGGATGGTTACACAGTCAGGAAGATGGTAAACTAGTAAACATGGGATTGGTACCCAGTCAGGAAGATGGTAAACTAGATAACATGGGATTGTTACACAGTCAGGACTGGATAGGTGAGCATACAGCCAGTGGCTCTCAATCAGATAGCGTAGCCAGCTCTATGCATGTACACACAGTGGCAAGAAAACTATGTGAACCCTTTGGAAATACCTGGATTTCTGCATAAATTGGTCATAAAATTTGATCTGATCTTCATCTAGTTCACAACAATAGACAAACACAGTGTGCTTAAACTCTTTATTGAACACACCGYRTAAACATTCACAGTGCAGGGTGGGAAAGTATGTGAACCCTTGGATTTAATAACTGGTTGACCCTCCTTTGGCAGGAATAACCTCACCAAACTTTTTCTGTAGTTGTGGATCAGACCTGCACAGCGGTCAGGAGGAATTTTGGACCATTCCTCTTTACAAAATGGTTTCAGTTCAGCAATATTCTTGGGATGTCTGGAGTGAACTGCTCTCGAGGTCATGCCACAGCATCTCAATCGGGTTGAGGTCGGGACTCCGACTTGGCCACTCCAGAAGGCGTATTTTCTTCTGTTGAAGCCATTCTGTTGTTGATTTACTTCTGTGTTTTGGGTCGTTGTCCTGTTGCATCACCCAACTTCTGTTGAGCTTCAATTGGCGGACAGATAGCCTAACATTCTCCTGCAAAATGTCTTGATAAACTTGGGAATWMATTTTTCTGTCGATGATAGCAAGCTGTGCAGGCCCYGAGGCAGCAAAGCAGCCCCAAACCATGAKGCTCCCTCCACCATACTTTACAGTTGGGATGAGGTTTTGATGTTGGTGTGCTGTCGTTTTTTCTCCACACATAGTGTTGTGTGTTYCTTCCAAACAACACAACTTTAGTTTAATCTGTCCACAGAACATTTTGGAACATCCAGGTGCACTTTTGCAAACTTCCGACATGTAGCAACGTTTTTTTTGACAGCAGTAGCTTCTTGCGTGGAGTCCTCCCATGAACATCATTCTTGTTTAGTGTTTTACGTATCGTAGACTCGTCAACAGAGATGTTAGCGTGTTCCAGAGATTTCAGTAAGTCTTTAGCTGACACTCTAGGATTCTTCTTAACCTCATTGAGCATTCTGCGCTGTACTCTTGCAGTCATCTTCGCAGGACGGCCACTCCTAGGGAGACAAGCCACAGTGCTGAACTTTCTCCATTTATAGACAATCTGTCTTACCRTGGACTGATGAACATCAAGGCTTTTAGAGATACTTATGTAACCCTTTCCAGCTTTATGCAAGTCAACAATTCTTAATCTTAGATCTCTTTTGTTCGAGGCATCGTTCACATCAAGCAATGCTTCGTGTGAATAGCAAACTCAAATGTTGTGAGTGTTTTTTATGGGGCAGGGCAGCTCTAACCAACATCTCCAATCTCGTCTCATTGATTGGACTCCAGGTTAGCTGACTCCTGACTCCAATTAGCTTTTGGAGAAGTCATTAGCCTAGGGTTTGACATACTTTTTCCAAACTACACTGTGAATGTTTAAATTATGTATTCAATATAGACAAGAAAAATACAATCATTTATGTGTTATTAGTTTAAGCACACTATGCTTGTCTAAATTTGATGACCAATTTATTCCAAAGGGTTCATATACTTTTTCTTGCCACTGTATATTGTAGACACACACACACACACACACACTGACACACACACAGTCAAATATACAGTAACTACTGACATTTCATTACATGTTCGCTTTTAAACCAAGGCCTACTATTACTTGCTCTGATGAGTGCACTGCAGTAAAATCCTACAGGCTGTATCGTTAAAACGCTTTCTGCCTCAGATTCAAAAGAAAACGATTCCACTCGTCTGTTTTTCTTGGCAAATTTCAGGTTTTTAATCGAAAGGTTTTTAATCGAAAGGTTTATTCCATTCAATTCATTACGGCTGCGGAGTCAGTCATGCATGAAAGTGATCATTTTTCTCTATCTCCTCCACCTCTAATTTCATGCACCTCACTCTCTCACCCCACTTTCTATACTGTCTGGAATGTCATTAAAATGTCAGAAGTCTTTTGCCCTATCTCCAAAGGAGCTCTTTACTGTCAGTGAAAATGAACCAGAGCCAGAGCTTCTCTATGTATTTCACTAGATAGATAGCCAAAAACACAGTGTGGGGATTTTAAAACCGTGAAATAATTTAGGCACGTGTCTTCACTCCGTCAATTTGTACACCGCAGTCCAGTACTTACAGGGGATCATTCAGAAAGGAGATCTTCTTTCTCCTCTTGAGAGCMACAAATGTTCTGTTCAGAGTTCATTTCCCAGGGAGCTATGCGACGAACTGTCTCGCTCCCATCTTTCATTTATCTGAAGGAGTTTAGCTTCGGCAAAGTGTGAACAGGAGCCAATTTTACAGCCTGTTTTGTCCTAGCACCTCTCTATCACTCTCTGACAGAYAGACAGACCTCTTCACTAGCTGTTCACTCCGACAGGAGGTGAAGATTACTATGAAGAAGTGGAGCATCTCACAGCAACGGGCCCTCTCCTCTTCTCTGCTCTCCTTTTCCAACRTCTMCTCGTCTCTTCTACAAGAGCAAAACAGTAAGCCTTAGTATCAGTGGTTGAAATTTTGTTATCTGCCAAAACGTCTGCAGGAAACTTCCAGAAATAGTATGGGGTTGTATACTCTAAAGACCAAAACTGGTGAGGGAGTCTAGAGTAGAGCTTCCAATCCCTCACAATGCGGAGGTGGGTTATGGCCCAGTCTTTCCTCCATCATTCTGAACTCCTCAACTTGCAGTGGAGAGTAGGAGATGACAGAGTGCGGGAGAGATTGCGGCCAAAAATAAAACTTCTCATCCCGACTGTGTTGAAATAGACTTAATCCACTTCCCCCATGCAATAAACGATAGCTGTTATTATGGCAAGTGTATAATAGTGCTTTCATGTATGTGGACTGCATTCAAAGCAGCATAGCTGCATATAATAGGGCTATGAATAAAAAGCACCATCACAGAACAAGTGTGTATCATTATTTGTGCACAGAGCTACATTTTTAAATATGTATTTTTACCTTTATTTAACTAGGCAAGTCAGTTAAGAACAAATTGTTATTTTCAATGACAGCCTAGGAACAGTGGGTTAACTGCCTTGTTCAGGGGCAGAACAACAGATTTTTACCTTGTCAGCTCGGGAATTCGATATTGCAACCTTCCGGTTACTAGTCCATCGCTCTAACCACTAGGCTACCTGCCTAAGCCTATGTATCCCCTTAGTATATCCCCTTAGTAGACCTATGTATCCCCTTAGTATATCCCCTTAGTAGACCTATGTATCCCCTTAGTATATCCCCTTAGTAGACCTATGTATCCCCTTAGTAGGCCTATGTATCCCCTTAGTATATCCCCTTAGTAGACCTATGTATCCCCTTAGTGTATCCCCTTAGTAGACCTATGTATCCCCTTAGTATATCCCCTTAGTAGGCCTATGTATCCCATTAGTATATCCCCTTAGTAGGCCTATGTATCCCCTTAGTAGGCCTATGATATCCCCTTGTATACTCCTTAGTAGATCCTATGTTATCCCATTAGTGTATCCCCTTAGTAGGCCTATGTATCCCCTTAGTATAATCCCCTTAGTAGGCCATGTATCCCCTTAGTAGGCCTATGTATCCCCTTAGTGTATCCCCTTAGTAGGCCTATGTATCCCCTTAGTAGACCTATGATCCCTTAGTATATCCCCTTAGTAGGCAATTCCCATTAGTATATCCCCTTAGTAGCCTATGTATCCCTAGTATATCCCCTTAGTCAGGCCATTATGTATCCCGATAACCTTGTGGATATGTTCCCTTAGTAGAATAGTATCCCCTTCAGTATATAAAATCCCCTTTATAGCCTATGTATACCACCATTAGGTACCCACCTCCCCTTAGTAGCGCATATGTATCCCCTTAGTATATCACCTTAGTAGGCCTATGTATCCCCTTAGTATATCCCCTTAGTAGACCTATGTATCCCATTAGTGTATCCCCTTAGTAGGCCTATGTATCCCCTTAGTATATCCCCTTAGTAGGCCTATGTATCCCCTTAGTATATCCCCTTAGTAGGCTATGTATCCCTTAGTAGGCCTATGTATCCCCTTAGTGTATCCCCTTAGTAGGCCTATGTATCCCCTTAGTAGACCTATGTTTCCCTAGTATATCCCTTAGTAGGCCTATGTATCCCATTAGTATATCCCTTAGTAGGCCTATGTTCCCATTAGTATATCCCCTTAGTAGCCTATGTATCCCCTTAGTATATCCCCTTAGTAGGCCTATGTATCCCTTAGTAGACCTATGTATCCCCTTAGTATATCCCCTTAGTAGGCCTATGTATCCCATTAGTATATCCCCTTAGTAGGCATATGTATCCCCTTAGTATATCACCTTAGTAGGCCTGTGTATCCCCTTAGTACTATCCCCTTAGTAGACCTATGTATCCCTTAGTAGGCTATGTATCCCTTAGTAGGACCTATGATCCCTTTAAGGCCTATGTACCCCTTAGTATATCCCCTTAGTAGGCCTATGTATCCCCTAAGTATATCCCCTTAGTAGACTATGTATCCCCTTAGTATATCCTCTTAGTAGGCCTATGTATCCCCTTAGTAGACCTATGTATCCCTAGTATATCCCTTAGTAGCCTATGTATCCCCTTAGTAGACCTATGTATCCCCTTAGTATATCCCCTTAGTAGGCCTATGTATCCCTATTAGTATATCCTCTTAGTAGGACTATGTATCCCATTAGTATATCCCCTTAGTAGGCCTATGTATCCCTATTAGTATATCCTCTTAGTAGGACTATGTATCCCATTAGTATATCCCCTTAGTAGGCCTATGTATCCCCTTAGTATATCCCCTTAGTAGGCCTATGTATCTTTCGTATTGCGAGGGCAACTATATAGCATTAAAAGGGTATGACAGTTCAAACATGAGCTAATATCAATGACAAAATGCTTACTTGGCACATTTCTAAAAAGTGTATTTCCTTTAGTTGGTTAATTCAATGCAATACAACAGCAGCAAACTAAATTCCTGAAGTAAACATTCCTCCCAATCCAAAATGGTGTATTCTGCAGCCTGTATCTCTTTGACTTGGGTTCAGGGAGAGAGTGGACTAATAATACATTGGTCATATGGTACATAGGCACATGGTGCATAATACCCTCACAGGAAAGTCAGTCAATGTGGCAGAAATGCCCACTGTGTATACCTAGTCAGCACATTATTGAAATGAAGAAGTGTAAAGTCAGATATCCCATATGTACACACTCACACACATACACACACACACACACACCACACACACACACACACACACACACACACACACACACACACACACACACAACACACACACCACACACACACAACACACAACACACACACACACACACACACACACACACACACACACACACACACATGCACACACACACACACTCCTCCAGGAAGACCCATCACAGCAGTACAATGAAGTGATGGATTCAGTGCTGTGGCTCAGAGACTGTTTTCTAAAGGCTGGGACAAGCTGCATTACTCTCTGCCTCATGTAACAACCAGACTGCTACAAGCAGAACTTGGTGTAGATTAGAGTCTGTTGGAGTCGTTTGGAGAGTCTAAACACCATCCAATGCTGAATAAATACACTTCTGAAGACAGAAAGAAAGTAAGAAAGTTGCCAGGTCTCAGGAACAGTCTTGTTTCCAGCACCTCYACAGTATTTAAAAAAATGATTTTACCTTTATTTAACTAGGCAAGTCAGTTAAGAACAAATTCTTATGTTCAATGACGGCCTAGGAACAAGGGTTTAACTGTCTTGTTCAGGGGCAGAAAGACACATTTTTACCTTGTCAGCTCAGGGTTTCGATCTTGCAACCTTTCGGTTACTAGTCCAACACCCTAACCACTTGGTTACTTGCCGCCACCTTGACAATTCAATGCATTCGGAAAGTATTCAGACCCCTTGACTTTTTCCACATTTTGTTACGTTACAGACTTATTCTGAAATAGATTAAATAGTTTCCCCCCCATCATCAATCTACAAACCATACCCCAAAGGAACAAAGCAAAAATWGTTTTTTAGAAATGTTTGCAAATGTATAATAAAAAAAAAACTAAAATCACATTTACATAAATATTCAGACCCTTTACTCAGGACTTTGTTGAAGCACTTTGGCAGTGATTACAGTCTTGAGTCTTCTTGGGTATGACGCTACAAGCTTGGCACACCTGTATTTGGGGAGTTTCTCCCATTCTTCTCTGCAGATCCTCTCAGGCTCTGTCAGATTGGATGGGGAGTGTCGCTGTACAGCTGATTTCAGGTCTCTCCAGAGATGTTCGCTTGGGTTGAAGTCCAGGCTCTGGCTGGGCCACTCAAGGACATTCAGAGAATTGTCCCGAAGCCACTCCTGTGCTGTCTTGGCTGTGTGCTTAGGGTCGTTGTCCTGTTGGAAGGTGAACCTTCGGCCCAGTCTGAGGTCCTGAGCGCTCTGGAGCAGGTTTTCATTAAGGATCTCTCTGTACTTTGYTCCATTAATCTTTTCCTTGATCCTGACTAGTCTCAAATCAAATCAAAATCAAATCAAATGTATTTGTCACATGCGCCAAATACAACAGGTGTAGACCTTACGGTGAAATGCTTACTTACAAGCCCTTAACCAACAATGTTTTAAGAAAAACACATGTTGAAGTATTTACTAAAATAAACTGAAGTAAAAAAGAAATAAAAAATAACATAATTAAAGAGCAACAATAAAATAACATTAACAAGGCTATATACAGGGGGTACCGGTACAGAGTCAATGTGTGGGGGCACAGGTTAGTCCAGGTAATTAAAGTAATATGTACATGTAGGTAAAGTGACTGGTCCCTGCCTCTGGAAAAACATCCCCACAGCATGATGCTGCCACCACCATGCTTCACTGTAAGGATGGTGGTGGCCAGGTGATGAGCGGTGCCTGGTTTCCTTAAGACGAGACACTTGGTATTCAGGCCAATAAGTTCAATCTTGTTTCTCAAGGTTCTGAGTCCTTTAGGTGCCTTTTGGCAAACTCCAAGCGGGCTGTCATATCCCTTTTACTGAGGAGTGGCATCTGTCTGGCCACTCTACGATAAAGGCCTGATTGGTGAAATTCTGCAAAGATGGTTGTCCTTCTGGAAGGTTCTCCCATCTCCACAGAGGAACTCTGTCAGAGTGACCATCGGGTTCTTGGTCACCTCCCTGACCAAGGACCTTCTCCCTGATTGCTCAGTTTGGCCAGGCGTCCAGCTCTAGGAAGAGTCTTGGTGGTTCCAAACTTCTACCATTTAAGAATGATGGAGGCCACTGTGTTCTTGGGGACCTTCAACGCTGCAGGACTTTTTTGGTACCCTTCCCCAGATCTGTGTCTCAACATAATCCTGTCTCGGAGCTCTACGGACAATTCCTTCGACCTCATGGCTTGGTTTTTGCTCTGACATGCACTGTCAACTGTGGGATCTTACATAGACAGGTGTGTGTCTTTCCAAATCATTTCCAATCAAGTTGTAGAAACATCTCAAGGATGATCAATGGAAATAGGATGCATCTSAGGTCAATTCTGGGTCTCATAACAAAGGGTCTGAATACTTATGTAAATAAGGTATTTATTTATTTTTTATTATAAATTTGCAAACATTTCTAAAAACCTGTTTTTGCTTTGTCGTTATGGGGTATTGTGTGTAGATTGATGAGGGGAGAAAAATATTTTATCAATTTTAGAAGGCTGTAACGTAACAAAATGTGGGAAAATTGCAGGGGTCTGAATACTTTCTGAATGCACTGTATATAGCCAGTAGCCAATAAGCTGTYAGAAAGCCCCTCCGCTGCCACTCAGATGAACGAGAATGAGAGGTACTTTCTAAGAGTCACTTCCCCTTCCTCTCTGTTTTGATGTGGGGTTTCAGTGAGTGCTGTCTGATGAGGTCAAATAATATTCTCTGTCTATTTAACCCCATTGGCACAGAGGAATACATGGCAGCCCAGCTAGCACGTAACATTCTGAGAACCATACTTTTCTTGGAGCTTGGTGAGAGCGTGGTTGTCCTATGGTTATTTTGCATACAAATTCTGAGGAATGTACTTTTCTGGTTTTGAACGATTACAGTAATTTGGCATGGAGGGAAATAGCCAGAGGCACCTACTACCTTGGTGTTTGACCATTTCCATATTAAAACAGTTTACATCATTTTGTTCAGAACCGGTTACATACTCTTTCRTAACCTTTCAACATCAATCATGTTTCCCTTCAAATCACCTTCACAAATTCATTAATAAGTAATCAATGTATTTTAATTTYGGCCTGCAAACCTTCAACACCATATCTATGAGTAATAATACTGGGGTGGAATGAGAGACCATAGGGCATTTTGTTACTGTCAAACCTGTGTCCCTCTCACCTTTAAAAAACAATAAAAACAATTGCAATAATAATAAAGCTGTGTGTCCCTCAAAGCTGCAAGGATGGAATGTGGACAAGCAACACGCAAAGCAGTCTGGGAAATGTTAATAAATAACAAAGGGAATTGAATAATTAGAACACTATTGCTAGAATGATCATAGGCTCTCCTTAGGAGTTCCATTGACGGGACATATTCACGTTATTGTGGTAATGAGCTGAAATGGTCATTTCCCCTGAAAGCTTGAGTGATCACAGAGCGTTCAAACAACAGCTGCTGGTGTCTGAGAGACATGTAAGGGGACAGAACATTCGATGGGTGAGCTAACAGTCTTCAACATGAGGAGCACATCAGTTTGGATTCCAGGCTAATGTGACCATGTTAATGACATGTGAGCAATGCTAGCCTGGTGACCTGGTCTGGTCTGGAGCATAAAGATTGGTGTTCCTCTAAGCTAATACTTAGGCTCTAACTCAGTGGGAAACAGGGTCTTGACTTTTGAGTCATGTCGATGATCTGGGTTCTGAACCTTGTAGGTTTTATGTTACAATATTTCAATTCCGTGTAGGTTTAGATTAGTTCTGTAACTTGGATCATCAGTTAGATGGGTTTTCGATGAATAAAGCACACTATGCTAAATGTATTACATATTACACATGCCTTCTTTTTATGCAAAAGAGCCCTCCCACTAACAGACGCCACAGGCYCGTGATTGTACTGTGGTTTGATGGATGGAGGGTATGTCTCCTGTGTCATTCCTGATGTATCCTGATATGACTGATGCTTGTCGTTACTGACTCTCCATACAGAGCTCTGTTGATTGGAATGTCTCACGCACACACACACACCCACACACTTTCTGCAATTTCTTAAAGTGCCTCCTGCATGTTTTCATTATGCATGTTAGAGACGCTGGCTAAATATAGATGAGAGTTTCTCACCCGTCATTAGTTCTGCAGGCTCTCCTCAGATTTTGTTGTGATGGTCTTTCGTGTCGAACCCATCATTGATTTATGCCCATCAACACACACYCTGTGTAACTAATGGAGTGGCTGAGATGTTCTAGGAATGAGACTCAGTTAGTCAGTGAAAGCATAGGGATGTGTGTTAGTTATAATATTGAAGGCAATTTATTCGCATTCCATGTTTATATTGACTGATTGATTTTTGCCCTTAGCTGTTGTATAATCATACCAATTAGGCAAATATGTATCTCTCTGTCACGGCCGTCGTAAGGAGGAGACCAAGGCGCAGCGTGGTAAGCGTACATTCTTCTTTATTAAAAGAACGAACACTGAACAAAACAAACAAAATAACAGCTCTGAACTGGGTACTGTCGCCTGAAGCTCTGAACTGGGTACTGTCGCCATGAAGCTCTGAACTGGGTACTGTCGCCAGAAGCTCTGGACTGGGTACTGTCGCCATGAAGCTCTGAACTGGGTACTGTCGCCAGAAGCTCTGGACTGGGTACTGTCGCCGGAAGCTCTGGACTGTGGAAGCGCACTGGAAGCCTGATGCGTGGTGCCGGAACTGGTGGTACCAGGCTGAGGACACGCACCTCAGGGCGAATACGAGAAGCAGGAACAGGACGTACTGGACTCTGGAGGAGCACTGGAGGCCTGGTGCGTGGTGCCGGCACTGGTGGTACCGGGCTGGGGACACGTACCTCAGGGCGAGTGCGGGGAGGAGGCACAGGATACACTGGGCCGTGGAGACGCATTGGAGATCTGGAACATAGAGCTGGCTCAATGCGTCCTGGTTGGATGCCCATTCTAGCCCGGCAAATGCGAGGAGTTGGAATAGAGCGCACCGGGCTATGAATGGGAACTGGAGACACCGTGCGCATTTCTGCAAAATACGGTGCCTGACCAGTCACACGCTCCCCACGGTAAGCACGAGGAGTTGGCTCATGTCTCCAACCTGACTCAGCCAATCTCCTCGTGTGCCCCCCAAATTATTTTTATTGGGGCTGCCTCTCGTGCTTGCCTTGTTTGTATTTCTCCTCATAATATCGCCGTTCCGCTTTTGCTGCCTCAATTTCCTCCTTCGGAAGGCGATACTCCCCAGCCTGCGTCCAGGGTCCTGCTCCATCCAGTATCTCCTCCCAGGTCCATTTTTCCATAAAACGCTGCTCCTCCTTTTCACGCTGCTTGGTCCTTTTGTGGTGGGTTCTTCTGTCACGGCCGTCGTAAGGAGGAGACCAAGGCGCAGCGTGATAAGCGTACATTCTTCTTTATTTAAAGAACGAACACTGAACAAAACAAACAAAATAACAAAACGAACCGTGAAGCTAATATGGATAGTGCAGACAGGCAACTAAACATAGATCAAGAACCCACAAAACCAAAAGGAAAAATGGCAACCTAAATATGATCACCAATCAGAGACAACGATAAACAGCTGCCTCTGATTGGGAACCAATTCAGGCCACCATAGACATACATATACCTAGACTACCAAAACCCCTAGACATACAAAAAAACTAGACAATACAACACTAGCATACCCACCCTCGTCACACCCTGACCTAACCAAAATAATAAAGAAAACAGAGATAACTAAGGTCAGAGCGTGTCTATATTTTTACATTTTGTCAGGAAATGCAGCTCTGTCTCAGGTTCTGCTGTTGTGCAGTGGTTGCACAGCTCTTCCTCTACAGGGAGCCAGGTTTTCCTGTGTCTACCCTTCTCAATGGCAAGGCTGTGCTCACTGAGCCTGTACTTTGTCAAGGTTTTTCTAAGGTTTTGATCAGTAACCATGGTCAAATATTTAGCCACAGTGTACTGTCGATTTAGGGCCAGATAGCACTGCATTTTGCTTTGTGCTTGTGCTTGTGTTTCCCAATAAGCAATATAGTTTTGTTTTGACTGTGTTTGTAATTTGGTTTATCCTGATATTGGATGTTCTGGTCCTGAGGCTTCAGTGTGTTAATAGAACAGGTTGTGAACTCACCCCAGGACCAGCTGGATGAGGGGACTCTTTTCTTTGCTCAGCTCTGGCATTGCAGGGCTTGGTAGTGATATGAGAGGGGGTCACTGTATTTTAGATGTTTCCAAAACTTAATTGCTCTTTTTTGAGTTTTTATTATTAGTGGATATTGGCCTAATTCTGCCCTGCATGCATTGTTTGTAGTTTTCCTCTGGACATGTAGGATAATCTTACAGAACTCTGCATGCAGGGTTTCATTGGGGTGTTGCTGTGTAGATTACGCTCCCACACCCTAGAGACTGAGGTCAGACAGTTCTGTAACATTGTTTGAGCTATTTGCACCTGCATAGAAAGCATACTGTTCTCGCTCAAGTTAACCACAGCTTCTCAGCACACTTATCTGGGGCAAAATGTTACTTCCAGCACACACACACAGACACCCAGGCCAACAGTTGCTAATATTCAATCACATGTGATATAGTATTGGGTTATAGTGCAATAAACACAGATCCTCACAGCGCCAACGCCAATGACAGGCCAGTAAGTCTAAACCACACTGAGTCTCAACTCTGACAGGCCGGCTCGGAAGCAGGAACTACTACTGTCAGAGTATTAAAGAAGATACCGTTAGGGTGTTGGCCAGTTCTCTGCTTACCCTGCGTGGTGATACAGTGAACCTGTAGATACGAAAATTGCATTTACCATTTATCACTTGTGTTTAATAAAAATACTTAAAGTATATTCGGTGACTCTGAATCACATTTTATCCTGTTACCAGATTTGATTGACGCAACCCTTTACAGGTGTGGGTAAAGTGTCGGTATGGGGGGGTTGTGGGTAAAGGTGGGTCAGTGGTTTGTTAGGGTGGTGAGGGCTGCAGCTTCTCTCTGGGAGTGTCTACAGTCTGTTCTCTGTGCTGTAGCACTCTCTTGATGACAGACAACTATTTTTCCATCTCCTCTTTACCTGCACCAGCTCTCTCCTCATCTCCCTTTACCCCAAGAGCTGTGGTAAGGCTCTCTCTCAGCTCCTGGACAGAGATCTTCAGCTGGGTCCTGCACTGGTTGATCTGGTCCTGGAGAAGCTCTGTGTCTGGGCTGGTGGTGGTGTAGCTGGGGGCTGCTCCTTCAGCTCAGTAACCCATACCTCTAACAGAGCCAGCCTGTCTCTCAGCAGGCTGATGGTAGTGTGGTCTTGGCTCTGGGTTTGTAGGCAGGCAGGGAGGATGGTCCTGCTGTTGGGTGTATGAGGTGAGGGGAGAGGTCGGGGTGCTGTCCTTTTCTTTTTGCTTTCCGCTATCTTCGTTAGGGTGGGGAAGTCCTGCACAACAGAGCTGAGTGCAGACTCACTGCCCTGGACCATGGCAGTGCCGTTCTGATACATGTTTACTGTCAGAAACCTGTTTTCCTGGTCCTTATCGCTGTCCTCAAAAATGTGGATTTGCCTTCCCTTGCAGATGCCTTTTTTTGTGGTATAGCTGAAATGCTGGTTACAGGCAGTAGTGTGGTCTGTGTAAAATAACAGGTTTGTAACAGTCCTGTTTTGTGAGCAGTCGGCAAACAAAGTTTCTGGGTTCTCCCTCAGAATTCTGTGTTAAAATTGATTCTTCCCTTCCTTGATTTGATTTCTGCTGGATATTCCAAAAAAAGGGGGGAAAGTCTCTCAGTCTCTGCTGGTGCTGCCTCAGTGGCCATGTTGCTATGGTTACACCAGTAAACAGTTGGGCTAGATGGTAAACAGCTGACAGATTTGAATTTGGCTAGCTAGCACGATTAAGATTGGTCTTTTAACTCAATCTTTGTTAATCTTTTCCTCCTGTGTCGATCTTCAGTTGTACAATTTGATTACCTATACATTTTTTGCTAATTTAATCGTGTCAATCTCGCTCTTAACAACCAAAAAGTTATAACAAGTCAGGAGCCGTTCTTCTGCATGACTTCTCTCTCGCTCTCTCTCTCTCTCTCTCTTTCAATTTCAATTCAATGGCTGTATTGGCATGGAAACATATGTTAACATTGCCAAAGCAAGTGAAGTAGATAATAAACACTCACTGTCAACTGCGTTTATTTTCAGCAAACTTAACTGTGTAAATATTTGTATGAACATAACAAGATTCAACAACTGAGACATAAACTGAACAAGTCTCACAGACATGTAACTTACAGAAATGGAATAATGTGTCCGTGAACAAAGGGGGGGGGGGGATTCAAAATCAAAAGTAACAGTCAGTATCTGGTGTGGCCACCAGCTGCATTAAGTACTGCAATGCAACTCCTCCTCATGACTGCACCAGATTTGCCATTCTTGCTGTGAGATGTTACCCCACTCTCCACCAAGGCACCTGCAAGTTCCCAGACATTTTTGGGGGAATGGCCCTAGCCCTCACCCTCCGCACCAACAGTCCCGGACGTGCTCAATGGGATTGAGATCCAGGCTTTTAGCTGGCCATGGCAGAACACTGACATTCCTGTCTTGCAGGAAATCACGCACAGAACAAGCAGTATGGCTGGTGGCATTGTCTGCTGGAGGGTCATGTCAGAATGAGCCTGCAGGAAGGGTACCACATGAGGGAGGAGGATGTCTTCCCTGTAACGCACAGCATTGAGATTGCCTGCAATGACAACAAGCTCAGTCCGATGATGCTGTGACACACCGTCCCAGACCATGATGGACCCTCCACCTCCAAATCGATCCCGCTCCAGAGTACAGGCCTCGTGTAACGCTCATTCCGTCGGCGATAAACGCGAATCTGACCATCCCCCCTGGTGAGTCAAAACCGCGACTCGTCAGTGAAGAGCACTTTTTGCCAGTCCGTCTTGGTCCAGCGACGGTGGGTTTTGTGGCCCGTTGTTGTCGGTGATGTCTGGTGAGGACCTGCCTTACAACAGGCCTACACGCCCTCAGTCCAGCCTCTCTCAGCCTATTGCGGACAGTCTAGCACTGATGGAGGAATTGTGCGTTCCTGGTGTAACTCAGACAGTTGTTGTTGTTACCATCCTGTACTGTCCTGCAGGTGTGATGTTCGGATGTACCGATCCTGTGCAGCTGTTGTTACATGTGGTCTGCCACTGTGAGGACAATCACCTGACCTGACCTGTCCTGTCTCCCTGTAGTGCTGTCTTAGGCATCTCACAGTACGGACATTGCAATTTATTGCCCTCACAGTACTGACATGCAATTTATTGCCCTGGCCACATCTGCAGTCCTCAGCCTCCTTGCAGCAGAAAAACTCCTTGCAGTGTTTTTCAGAGTCAGTAAAAAGGCCTCTTTAGTGTCCTAAGTTTTCATAACTGTGACCTTAATTGCGTACCGTCTGTAAGCTGTTAGTGTCTTAACGACCATTCCACAGGTGCATGTTCATTAATTGTTTATGGTTCATTGAACAAGCATGGGAAACAGTGTTTAAACCATTTACAATGAAGATCTGTGAAGTTATTTGGATTTTACGAATTATCATTTGAAAGACAGGTTCCTGAAAAAGGCACTTCTTTTTTTGCTGAGTTTATTACTACGGCGTTTGTTCTTCACTTGTTGCCCTTTTCTTGTGCAACAGGTCAGAAAATGTTGCTGCTGTGATGGCACACTGTGGTATTTCACCCAGTAGATATGGGAGTTTATCCAAATTGGGTTGACTTCAAATTCTTTGTGGATCTGTGTAATCTGAGGGAAATAGTGTTCTCTAATATGGTCATACATTTAGCAGGAGGTTAGGAAGTGCAGCTCAGTTTCCACCTCATTTTGTGGGCAGTGTGCACATATCCTGGTCTTCTCTTGAGAGTCAGGTCTGCCACGGTGGCATTTCTCAATAGCAAGGCTATGCTCACTGAGTCTGTACATAGTCAAAGCTTTCCTTAAGTTTGGGTCAGTCACAGTGGTCAGGTATTCTGCCACGATGTACTCTCTGTTTAGTGCCAAATAGAATTCTAGTTTGCTCTGTTTCTTTATGAATTCTTTCCAATGTGTCAAGTAATTATCTTCTTGTTTTCTCATGATTTGGTTGGGTCTAATTGTGGTGCTGTCCTGGGGCTCTGTGAGGTGTGTTTGTGTTTGTGAACAGAGCCCCAGGACCAGCTTGCCTAGGGGACTCTTCTCCAGGTTCATCTCTCTTTAGTTGATTTCTTTGTTACGGAAGGTTTGGGAATAGCTTTCTTTTAGGTGGTTATCCATAGACAGGATAACAGTCTAATAGTCTTTTTCCCTTCTCTTCCTCCCTCAATCCCTCCATAGACAAGATTCTAATAACAGTCTAGGTGACAGGTACAGTTGAAGCACCAGTGATTCTGAGAACACTGTCCTGCGGCGACACAGCACTGCTTTGTCACATATAGGAGACACTTCTAGTAAGTGATTCACTTGGCTGTCTGACTGTGCCAACTGTCAGTGTGTCTACTCTACCATGAATAAATAACATGCTCATTTTCCTTCAGCTTGAGTCAGTGGATGGGGGTGGCATGTGCCACACTCTGTGGCTTATGTCCCTGGCAGGCAGATGTCTCAGCCAGCTTATGTTTAACCAGGGCCCAGATGTCGTGCACTGCTTGTCAAAATGATGCTTCATGGTTGCCAGACTTGGTATAGCTCCCGAGTGGCGCAGCGGTCTAAGGCACTGCATCTCAGTGGAAGAGGTGTCACTACAGTCCCTGGTTTGAATCCAGGCTGTATCACATCTGGCCATGATTGGGTGTCCCATAGGACGGTGCACAATTGACCCAGCGTTGCCTGGGGTAGGTTGTCATTGTAAATAAGAATTTGTTCTTAACTGACTTGCCTAGTTTAATAAAAAATATAGAAGTCACCTTTAGCTCCCAGGAGATTGACTGGGGATGTGGGGTTAGAGTTTCAGAAGTAACGGTTCCAATCTGTGAGTCTATAAAAGTTTAAATTCATATCAGAATACAAGAAGAGCTTTGTTTTGTGTTACTCCCTGACACCTGACATTTCTGGATTCTGGTTTTGATTGATAGTGCCCTCAGGCTGTATGCAGGTTGGACAGCCTAGTTTAAATGCACTCTACTCTTCTTGACCATGTTGATTGACAGGTGTGAGAAGAAGCAGAATAGTTTGAGCCACATTATGGCTTCCAGAATGTATTCTCAACATTCCAGGGGAAAATCGCTCAAATGCTCTTTACTCCTGAAGTCCTGGAAGGCCTAATCTCAGAACCCAGAACCAGATCTCCTGTGCGCTGGCCAGCTACTCCATTTATGTTAACATTTATGTTAACAATCAGTCACGAGAGACCTACCTTCCCTGTATGGCTTCGTAAAGGGTCTCTCAGCCCCTCCACATTTAACTTTACATTAAAAAAAACACTGTTTGAAAACATCTCACCACTTCTCCAGCCTGCGTTATTTTCTAGAACATGGCCCTGTTGATGTGTTAGCAATGAAGTTGGTACAGAGAACACGCGTGTGAGCGGAGATTTGCACCACTAATAACATGGATGAATGAAGTGAATCAAAGAAGTACATTATGCAGCAGAATAATTGGGTGTTTTAATGTCATGGAGCAACAGCTGAAAACAAGACATTTGTTATGGCTGACTTAATGACCAGTGGTTGTGTTCTAAGAGATTTTATAGATGCTTAGCAATGACTGAGCGCCCTTAATAAGGATAATTTAAGGGTTTTGAAATAGCTATTGTGTCAAACCCAGTGAGCAATGTCATTAAAATAAATATGAAACGTTCATTTCTTGCTTTAATCTGAGTTATCCCATAAGAGAGCTAATGAGTTTGTCTCTTATCCTTAGAACCATCCGAAACAGCATCAGAGCTACAGTAATCATTTTCTCAGTTCCTTTTGCATTACAATCCCTTTGCTTAACTAGGCTTCACACAAGTTAAGGATTTTTTAGTTGCCTTTAGACTCAAAGACCCCTGGAGTGACATGTAATGCCACTTGTTAATTTGTACATTTTCATCCCGAGAATTAAATGGGTCAAAATTGATCAAAGCTGTGTCTGGGTTCAGGAAATGACTCTCTCCAATGACTGGCAGACCATGAAATAGGTTACCTTTCTGCAGTGGATTTTGATTCAGTGTCATGGTAATTCAAATGCTGTGTAGGCTACAGATGGTTCAGTGAGTGAAATTGATTAGGCTCCTTGAAGTAGTGCCAAATGAAAGTAAGTATACTGTACAAACAAATATTCACATCAGCTTTCAGTGATTTCAAGTTGTCTTTTTTCCTTGCCAGTTCCAATATCTGTATCTAACAAAGATCCCGTCTCTTATGGATACCCTCTATAACTACATTATAATTAAGCAATAAGGCACGGAGGTTGGCCAATCTACCACGGCCAATCTACCACAAACACCTGAGGTGCCTTAATCGCTATTAGAAACTGGTTACCAACGTAATTAGAGCAGTAAAAATAAATGTTTTATTTTTGGTATACGGTCTGATATACCATGGCTGTCAGCCAATCAGCATTCAGGGCTTGAACAACCCAGTTTATAATTAGGATTCTAAACCTGGGGTTTGTCCAGGAGGATGCAACATTATTGAACGTTCAGAGAGAAACATGGAAGTCAAATAATGTGGCTCAACTTGTTTGTTTGTTTATTTGGATCTCCATTAGTTTTTGCAGAAGCAGCAGYTACTCCTCCAGGGGTAAGAAATTCAATATATTTAAAAAACAGTCACACAAATGTTAAATACAACGATATATAAATACGAAATAAAATTCAAACAATACAACAATAAAATAATGTGGGTGTTAAGAGTGTCTGTACAGTATGTGCGTGTTTGTGTCCCTTGCCGTTCCATGTTTACCCCACAGAGAGGCAGTATTGGACTTTAAGCAAGGTGAAAAAGTGTGGCTTATTTTTGGTCAAAGAAATGGGAAGATGGATCACGTAAGTAAAGTATGTGCTTTAGGTTACATTAAACTATATATATTTTAGAAGTTTTGAGCTTATTTTATAATTTAAAAAATGTGTATAGGCCTATCAAATTTGGAAAATGTCGGTCAGTCTAATTCAATTGTAGTCGAAATGTGACACTCCCAACGAATATAGAGATGTAAAATAGTCTAAATCAGAGCCAGACTGAGGGCATTCTGACATCAGCAGTCCAAAAGGGGATGAGACCCTCGGAAGGAAGAGGCGGTTTGTGATGATGTCACAGGATGCCACTGTAGTGGATCAATTTCAATTTGAAGCTCGAGCTCCTCTCCTCGCTTTTACCGTAGAGCACACTGGATTGAACCATCAGTGAAAGGACAACCGGACTATTAGCGCTCTGGAAAAAGGGTCGGGAAAAGCAGAATTTGCTATTTTCTTTTCATTTGAAGGCTACATTTCTCAGTAAGGTAAGACACATTTTAATGAATTCCAGTCCAGCAGAATGACAGATTTGAATAATTTCTGGTCTATTTCTGAAATTGGTTCTGATTGGGTTTGGGTTGGTTATCAAGGTGGATCAGAATAAAAATGTCTGCACAAATAGGTCGAATGATAATAAAGTGATAGTATATTGTTGATTGTTAAGATTGGGTCAAGAGCTAATAAAGCTTGATCAACCATGCAGAGTTCCTTCTGAAGAACAGTTGTTTAAACATCCCGGTTTACGTCCACTCCTACCTTGTTGTTGTTGTTGTTGTTGTTGTTGTTATCTGCATTTTTATGTAAGAGGGAGTTTGAAGATGATGAAATGCTAAGGGATAATATGGTTTAGATAGATAGGGCTGGCCATGGTGTGATGCAGCACGACAGGATTATATGCACTTCTAGAAAGAAAACTTCACGAAAGGCAGGGAGACAAGCGTACACGACAATATGAACAAAGGAAATAACACATATCAACGGCTATATCCTTCACACACAAGGGGATACTATAGAAGTTTCATCGCATTTCAACCAACTTGTCATCTTGTTATTTTTAATGTTCTTTCTTTTGAGCATTACAATGCCACATATTGGCTGGTTGTGCAGCTTCACTGAGTTCTATGATGACATTGGTCCTTCTCAGGATAATAGAACCTTCACTAGCTGTTGTCAGGGAGATTCAGACAGTTTGGAGTATGTCTGGAACTGGAAGCCACTTCTTGATGCCTGCTGAATGGCTCACACTGCCTGTTACGAAATAGTCTGGACTGCAGATGTCTGCTGGCAAACGTCTCATTACCATGGTTACGTGGTTACAAAAGCACCATGGTCAGTCTAAACAGATTGATAGAAGGCTTTGGTTCTGACTTCAGAAGCAGCACCATGTCAAATGTACACACATTGGTGATTGGTTTTGCTGCAATTCATTGATGTGAAAATATTCCATTCCAAAGAGATGAGATGTGAGAGTACACACACACTGACCAAAGGGTTACCTTATTTCAATACACTATACAGATGCAGGCGGTGCTTGACTTCGGCAGGAGCTCACCGGAGCTGAGTACCGGCACCTCAACGTTTCTACTGCTTGAGCTCCTATTCTTCATATAGATTATTAGCTCAAAAGTATTGTGGAGCTCCTGCACCTAAATATAAACAGTACAGGCACCTATTTCAGTCCAAGTCAAGCACTGGTTGCAGGGCATGCTGTAACAAAACATGTGCAACAACACTTTCATCTTCAGGTGTCCTAGCTACACAGTGGAATGGGCTTGGTGCCCCTGAATGTGCACCTTTAAGAGAGAAAGCACTGTGTGTTGACCAGGGTTTTGGTCAGTGGAAAGATTTGGGTACATTTCCAGGGGTGTGTTGGAGAAGGACATAAGTTAAACAAACTGTCAGAGGGTTGACAAGTGCTTCCTGATTTAGGAGGGCTGGGATGGGGCTACTGCAGGAAAGTGAGAAAGAGAGGGGGGGAGAAATAGAGAGAGGGATAGAGGAGAGAGAGACAGGGATAGGAGAAGGAGAGAGAGAGGATGGTAGGGGGGAGGGGGGGGGGGGGGGGGGTAAATACCTCCATGTTTCCTTGGTTCTGCCAAGCTCTCTCACAAACTCTCTCTCCTCACCCCCTCGTGAATTCCATTAATTTGGTACTGTGGAACCTTTGGGGGTGTTGGCCGACTCAACCCTTCATGTTATGACCCAGGAAAGCTTGGAGAGGAAACCCTGACATGTCTCTCAGGCCCTTCCCTGCTGTTCCTCCCTGCTGTTCCTCCCTGGTGCTTCAGGAAGGGCACAAGGTTATCATGGTTGGGCCTGCTGTTATTCTGCTTGGCTTCAGAGAAGAGAAGTGCTTTTGTCTTATTGCCAAGCTGATGGTTTAAACCTGACGCTGCATGTTTGGGGAACGACCGTCGCTAGCTCTGTTTTTGTTTTAGAAAAAGATAGCTAATGCATTAATATCCAGCGGTGGGAGTTTGAGTAGCCGAGATCCCTGTGGATTTACAGTCAGGTCCATAAATATTTGGACATTGACCAAGTTATTATCATTTTGGCTCCGTACGCCACCACAATGGATTTGGAAGGAAACACAGCATATTGGAGTTGAAAATAAATTAAATTGAAATTAAATAATGAATGTGAGCTGAAAGTGCAGACTTTCAGCTTTAATTTAAGGGTATTTACCTCCAAATCGGGTGAACGGTGTAGGAATTACAGCACTTTTTATGTGGCCACCCAATTTTAGGGGCTCAAAAGTCATTGGACAAACTAACATAATCATAAATTATATTGTGAGTTTTAATACTTGGTTGCAAATCCTTTGCAGTCAATAACTGCCTGAAGTCTGTAACCCATAGACATCACCAGATACTGGGTTTCTTCTCTGGTGATGCTCCGTCAGGCCTTTACTGCAGCTGTCTTCAGTTCCTGCTTGTTCTTGGGGCATTTTGCCTTCAGTTTTGCCTTCTGCAAGGGAAGTGCATGCGCAATTGGATTCAGGTCAGGTGATTGACATTCCACTTCTTTGCCTTAAAAAAGCATTGGGTTGCTTTCGCAGGATGCTTCGGGTCATTGTCCATCTGCACTGTGAAGCGACGTCCAATGAGTTTTGAAGCATTTGGCTGAATCTGTATACAAGGGAACCAATTCCATTGGCAGCCATATATGGCCATAACACTACCTCCACCATGCTTCACAGATGAGGTGGTATGCTTCGGATCAGGAGCAGTTCCTTCCCTTCTGCATACTCTTCTCTTCCCATCCGTCTGGTACAAGTTGATCTTTGTCTCATCTGTCCATAGGATGTTGTTCCAGAACTGTACAGGTTTTCTTAGATGTTATTTGGCAAACTCTGATCTGGTCTTCCTGTTTTTGAGGCTTGCCAGTGGTTTACATCTTGTGCTAAACCGTCTGTATTTACTCTGGTGAAGTTTTCTCTTGAATGTTGACTTTGACACAGATATGCCTACCTCCTGCTGGGTGTTCTTGATCTGGACAACTGTTGTGAAGGGGTTTCTTTTCACCAGGGAAATAATAATTCTGTCATCCATCACAGTTGTTTTCCGTGGTCTTCCGGGCCTTTTGGTGTTCCTGAGCTCACCAGTGTGTTCTTTCTTTTTCAGAATGTACCAAATAGTTGATTTGGCCAAACCTCATGTTTTATCTCTCTGATGGGTTTGTTTTGATTTGTCAGCCTAATGATGGCTTGATTCACTGGCAGTGACAGACTTCATATTGAGGGTTAACAGCAACAGATTCCGAATGCAAAAGCCACACTTGAAATCAACTCTAGATCTTTTATCTGATTACTTATAAATGAACGAATGAGGGAATAACACACAGCTAGCCATGGAACAGCTGAGCAGCCAGTTGTCCAATTACTTTTGGTCCCTTAAAAAGGGGGCACCACATATAAAAAGTGCTGTAATTCCTACACCATTCACCCGATTTGGATGTAAATACCCTCAAATTAAAGCTGGAAATCTGCCCTTTCAGCTTATATTCATTAATTAATTTAAACTGTGGTTGACAGTTAAAATAATAATAACTTGGTCAATGTCCGAATAGTTCTGGACCTGAATGTGTGTGATAGACAGATTTATATTACCCACTACTCGCTATGTACGGTATCTTAGTTTTACGGGTAGTATATTTGTCAGTTGGTGCTGTTCCCTTCACAGATGCTATTGGGCTGCACCTCCATGTGTATTTTATTAGTGAGGAGAGGACCAAAGGGGCCGGTTCTGGGTTCAGTTCTGTGTGATTGATRGCTTCATCACATCAACACGTGTCTCTTTAATGCKTTCAAACCAAAACAAGTGTATTTGGAAATAGACTCAGACGTTTTGTTTACTGACATGGACGTGATAGGGTAGTTGGCTATGTCAGTGGTGACATAACCAGGGGCGCAACTTTGATTTTAGAAGTGTGTGGGGGGGGAACATTAATATTTTTTTTAAGCATGGGCCTAAAGCAGACCATTGCCTCGTCTTGTATCACATTCCAATGATAAAACTGGGGGGACAAAAATGCAATTTCAGAATGTGTGGGGGAGCATGTCCCCCTTGTCCACAGTGAAAGTTCCGCCCCTGGACATAACATTCATATAAGTGACAATGTCATTGATAATAATGTAATTAATTTATCATATGAGTGACATAGCAATCAATCATATGAATGGTTAATCTAGATTGATCTATAAAGGTTTTCTTAAAAAAAACTTGTTTTAGTGTATTATTATGACTGTGATCTCTCTCCCTCTTCTCCCTGTTTCTGCAGTATTTTCTCCCTCTCTCTGAGACCGATAGGGTGATTATTGCAAGCAGTCTTGGCTCTGAGCCATAGATAGCAGTTCGCTTGGCTGGGAGTGAAATTTTCCTCTYAGTAAAACCCCTTCCACCGTTCACAGACCTGCTGACCTGTCTCTATCTCTCCTCCAGGACCCGTTGACAGCAGAGCCAGGATGGATGCTAACGGCATATTCTCACTTCTGTTGCTGTGTTCTGTCACTGAGGTAATATACTCACCCAAGTTGTGAAGTCATTTACCCTTTGTCCTCGATGTGCCTTTTATAAACTCACTGTGGCATGCAGAGTGAATATGGTTCCTCTTGAAAGTCGTTAAAACATGATCATAACTCATATTTAACTCTCAAATCCACACTTTCACTCTCTTGATTTGGTTTGATACGCTAAAATACTCTATGATCATCTCCTTACCTGTCCGTGAGTGTATCGTTTCCTCTGAGTGTTAGCCGTTTTTTTCTCAGCTGTGTGTGTTGGCGAGCCCTGAGGGGAATGACTCCCAGCAGCACCATACCCAGAACGTCTACCACGACATCGGTGTCACCAGGAACACCATAGTCACTGCTCAGTTTGAGTGCTATCAGAAGATCATGAAAAACGACAAACACAACAAAATAGGTAAGGGTCCCTTAAGGGTGGTGTGGTGCAGGTTGTAATGGGGGTAGCTCATTTGTTCAATTTCAATCTCATGATTTGCATGGTAGAGTATTTCAATTTACTCTTAGCATGTTCCATTTGAATTTGAAACAATCTTCAGTCTTAACTGAAATGGTCCTAACCCCAGTGAATATCACCTTCTAAGGAACTGACCCCCCAGTTTCAGTTTCAACTTAAAAGTATGCTTAAAGGGATACTTCCGGATTTTGTCTAAATCTATTTCCCTAGAGTCAGATGAACTTGTGGATACCATTATTATGTGTGCAGTATGAAGGAAGTTAGAGGTAGTTTCGCGAGCCAATGCTAACTAGCGTTAGCGCGATGACTATGGGTATCTGCTAGCATGCTCATTGCCAAAATCCCGAAGTATCCCTTTAAACTGCGTGTGTTGTTGTGTCCCTTCACTCAGGGCCAGTGTGTAACAGGACGTGGGATGGCTGGCTGTGCTGGGAGGACACAGAGGCAGGCTTCACTACAAACCAACACTGTCCAGACTACTTCCAAGACTTTGACACAGCAGGTCTGTATTTTGCACCCTGRCTGGTCTCTCCAACCCAACGACATTGAACAGAGATTATTGTATGACTGTATGAGGTAATGTACGAGTCAACCTGGGTATTCTCTGTTAGGCTTTTAGAGAAATGTCCTTTGCTATTTTCAACATTCATTTTAGTATGGATAAAGGGATGAAAGTTATTCTCATGAATGGATATCKCTCTTTTTGAATGAATGCTGTGTTGATTGCTGAGATGAGCGTGTCACACCTATCCACTCTTCTGTTGACTCACGTTGGTTGATGCACTACACCACTCACCTTCTGTTTCTAATCACCAGAAATGGCGTCCAAAGTGTGCAGTGAAACGGGTAATTGGTTTCTACACCCGGAGAGCAACAGGACATGGACAAACTACACCAAATGTACAGCATACACCAGCGCAGGAAGAGTGGTAAGAAAAGTGACCTTTTGATAAGCTTTTTAATGTAGTTATATTGTTGTKGATATTATATTGTAATGCATGTTAGGTTGACATGGTGTATTCTTTCTCAGACAGCGATGAATCTCTACTACCTGGTTCTGATTGGACATGGACTGTCGCTAACGTCATTGTTCTTCTCATTGGGAATATTTTTCCATTTCAAGTAAGTTACTCTGTTAGCCCGTCAGTATGCTCCTGTTTTATATTGGTTTTATTAACCTTTATTTTAACATGGTGTCATATTGAGACCAAGTGTCTTTTTCAAATGAGCCCTGCACAATATAAACACACATATCAACACAAAACCCAATAAAATACAAAATTACAAAACATGATCATAAAAAACTAACACAATCTTCACTTAGAGCATTCCCCACTACTGTTTTAAATTATATAGAAATATATATAAAATATAGAAATATATATTAATATATATATATGGTGTTTTTCTTACTTTAGATTGAATAATTTAATTATTTTCTATGGAAAGAAGGAGGAAAAAGTCATTCATACGGGCCTACTCATAAGGAGGCATTGACGACACAAGCGTCATAAATTATGTGGGGAGAATGTATTTATAAGGACTTGTAAGGAGTTTAACTCAATAAAGAAAGTACATTGATCCCCTTCCATTGTTGTCCATTCAACATACGGATATTTTCTTTCTTTCCCTACCAGGAGTCTAAGCTGCCAGAGGATAACGCTCCACAAAAACCTATTTTTTTCATTTGTGTTGAACTCAGTCATCACCATCATCTGGTTGACAGCGGTGGCTAACAACCAGGGACTAGTGCAGAGCAACCCTGTGAGTATGATGACTAACAACCAGGGACTAGTACAACCCTGTCAGTATGATGACTAACAACCAGGCGATAGTACAGTACACCCTGTCAGTATGATGACTAACAACCAGGGACTAGTACAGTACAACCCTGTCAGTATGATGACGACAACAACCAGGGACTAATACAACCCTGTCAGTATGATGACTAACAACCAGCGACTAGTACAACCCTGTCAGTATGATGTCTAACAACCAGGACTAGTACAACCCTGTCAGTATGATGTCTAACAACCAGGGCTAGTACAGTACAACCTTGTCAGTATGATGACTAACAACCAGGGACTAGTACAGTACAACCCTGATCAGGTATGATGACTAACAACCAGGGACTAGTACAACCCTGTCAGTATGATGACTAACAACCAGGGACTAGTACAGTACAACCCTGTCAGTATGATGATTAGTACACAGCGTTGTACGAGATCTTCAGTTTCTTGGCAATTTCTCACATGGAATAGCCTTCATTTCTCAGAACAAGAATAGACTGACGAGTTTCAGAAGAACGTTCTTTGTTTCTAGACATTTTGAAGCTGTAATCGAACCCACTAATGCTGATGCTCCAGATACTCAACTAGTTTAAAGAAGGCCAGTTTTATTGCTTCCTTAATCAGCACAACAGTTTTCAGCTGTGCTAACGTAATTGAAAAAGCGTTTCTAATGTTCAATTAGCCTTTTAAAATGATAAACTTGTATTAGCTAACACAACGTGCCATTGGAACACGGGAGTGATGGTTGCTGATAATGGGCCTCTGTACGCCTATGTAGATATTCCATAAAATATCAGCCGTTTCCAGCTACAATAGTCATTTACAACATTAACAATGTCTACACTGTATTTCTGATCAATTTCATGTTATTTTAATGGACAAAATTTTTGCTTTTCTTTCAAAAACAAGGACATTTCTAAGTAACCCCAAACTTTTGAACGGTAGTGTATATTAAAGGTGTAAATATATTAAAAGTTTATATATTAAAGGTCCCAACCTGTTTCACAAGAACAGAATTAACTTAGGATGTAAATAATGAGCAAAGCATTTCCAAGCTCAGTAGACAAAAATGTCTGCTCAACCATAGACTGTTAGTTGACACTGACGGGGGATATTCCAAGCTGATACTAGTTCTGCTACCCCACCACCACCAGGTGAGCTGTAAGGTGATCATGTTTATTCACCTGTACCTGTTTGGCTGTAACTACTTCTGGATGCTGTGTGAGGGCATCTACCTGCACACACTCATCGTGGTGGCCGTGTTCGCTGAGAAACAGCACCTCATGTGGTACTACCTGCTTGGATGGGGTAYGTGAAGTTACCACAAAACCACGAACTAACGAAACAATTAACTATTACACAATTATACAACGTTTGCCTTTTTAAGGGATGTTTCTAAATGTTCATTTCATGTTGAATTACAGTTGTTTGTCCATTATGTCATCCATTAAAATCAATTATTGAATCATCTCCCAGGATTCCCACTCATACCTGCATTGATTCATGCAATAGCACGAAGCTACTACTACAATGATAAGTAAGTATTTTGATAACTTTCTCTCTGGTCTTTGATAAGTATGCCATTCTCTGCCACATACAGTAATTCATGGATAAGCCATGTTGTCCACATGAGTCAAATATCTCTTGGCATCTCCCTCTCTCCTCCACAGTTGTTGGATCAGCTCAAACACATCCCTGCTCTACATCATCCATGGTCCCATCTGTGCTGCCCTGCTGGTGAGCCCTTCTTTAAGCCACAATTCCAAGTACAATAACTAACGTTTACGACCATCCCTGTTCTTTTCCTTGTGTGATCACTGTAAACAGAAGAGTCATCAACCTCAGGTCTCCTTTATACTCTGGGTGGGACTTTAAGTACATTTACTTTGAACATAATGTGCTGGTCTCTGGCTGGACTCATTGGACACATTGGCTTATTTCCAAAATATCTATCTTTCTCTCTCTCTCTCTCTGTCTCTTCTCCCCCTCCCTCCCTCTCCATCCCTCCTACCCCCCTTCTCTATCCCTACCTCCCTCCCCCTCTCACTCCCCCTCTCTCTCCAGGTGAATCTGTTCTTCCTGTTGAACATTGTGCGTGTCCTCATCACCAAACTGAAGGTAATCCACCAACAAGCAGAAGATAATTTCCTCTATTTGCTGTAACAAATGGACTGATAAAGTTGTATTTTAGGTGACCCATCAGGCTGAATCTAGCCTCTACATGAAGGCTGTGAGAGCCACCCTGATCCTTGTCCCTCTCCTGGGCATCCAGTTTGTCTTGTTCCCCTACAAACCCCAGGGACGCTTCGCCTTGGAGATCTACGACTACATTATGAACATCCTCATGCACTACCAGGTAGGACAACTCTAGAACATTCTCAAATTTCTAAAACTCTAGAGAACTTCTAGAACTTTTAACTCAACTCTAGAAGTTAAGTTAGAGTAGTGTCCCAAACTGGTTAGTGTTATCTTCTTTGTGTTGAAGTATACTCGTTCTATCCTCAGGGTCTCCTCGTTGCCACCATCTTCTGCTTCTTCAATGGCGAGGTAAGACTTCAGCGAGATATTACGTCAATTCTGAACTAACTCTCCATCAGAAAGCTGAGTTGATGCGACCATAGTTACATTGATAAGGTATAACGTTGAAGCAATGTCAACTTTTGTCCGATGGGACTTTCTTTCTTCCAGGTCCAAGGTGTTTTGCGAAGGCACTGGAACCAGCAGAGGATCCAGTTTGGCAGTAACTTTGCCCACGCAGACGTCTTCCGCTCAGCCTCATACGTGGCGTCATCCCTGACGGAGGTGCACCGCTGCTACAGCATCGACGGGCACACCGAACACATGAACGGCAAGAACAGCTACCACGACATCGAGACGGTGACACCCACCATACTCCGGTCGGACAACCCTTTTGCCTGAGGCCTGAGGCTGAAGGTCGGAAGTCGCAGGCCTTGGGTCTGTACAGTTACACAGTGGCAGTTAAACTTTCAGTTGAAATGACTGCAGACAATTTGGAGCTCTTTTTCCACCATATTCTAGAACATTTTACATTACATGAACATTACATGAAYGTTTATAGGGAGCACTACTCAACCTCTTGATCTGGTAAATACAGTTACCTTCAACTGATTCACTTTAACTTTACGAGGACTGAATAGGCACTTAACTAGAGACACCTGTGTAAAGGAATGGACACTACCTACACTACCTTAAGGGTTTTAGCGTAAATAATGGACACTACCTACACTACCTTAAGGGTATTAGTGTAAGGAATAAATCTTGCCGTTTCATCCTGTGGACTGAAGAGCCTGCGACTGTACAACAACCTCTGACCCAAGAGCCTGAGACTCTACAACAACCTCTAACCCAAGAGCCTGAGACTCTACAACAACCTCTACCCAAGAGCCTGAGACTCTACAACAACCTCTAACCAAGAGCCTGAGACTCTACAACAACCTCTGACCCAAGAGCCTTGA
>NC_036873.1:7710212-7736243 GCF_002910315.2 Salvelinus sp. IW2-2015 | reverse complement strand
GGGGAGAGAGAATGAGACGGAGAGAGAGACGGGGGGAGAGAGAGAAGGACAACGTGTTTGTGTTTCCTGTATATTTCAATATGTATGTCTATGGATATGCCAATATAGAAATAGAACATGTTCAAGGAGGAGTCTGTAGGGTATTTATGTTTCTCACTACTCAACTGAGTTACCTATCAACCGTGGTATGTCATGTGGATTTTGTCAGAACTGTTTTCATGAACTTTGTTGTAGTRTTGTATACCTTGATATTGTAGAGCTGCAGTTCTGTTTTCATTATACATGATACCTGATGGCTGGGTCTGACATGTWTTATGGATGGTGTCTGAACTCAGAGTAATGTTCATTTGGTCTGTGGTAGTCAGGGATAGGCTATAGAGTTCAGAACAGACTGTTTTGTGTTCTACTCGATTCGGACTTTTACTTAGGAACGCTTCAGGCATGTTCCTCTGTTCTTCTCTGAATTKAATGTTTTTTCTTGCGCTGAGTGTTGACATTGTACAGGTGCCAAACTGTTTATTATTTTTATTGTGGGGAATGCTGTACTGAATGTTTGTGAAGTGTAATGCAATTATAGATCCTTAACAAACGTTGCTTTGACACTGCTGGTTTGTGTTATTCTGTACTGAGTTGTGAAACCAACACTGATGGGCTGTTGTGTACACACACACACACACACACACACACACACACTCACTCACTCACACACACACACACACACACTCTAAAACATACACACAGATGAGAGACATACTGTATACAGTACACAGTCCTAGACAAGCTGTTGGTCCATAGTGGAAGTGTATCAAAACTGTCTGTGTGGTCTAAGCAATTTTTAGCCTGGCTTCAAATCCTTCTCCTCTTAAATTAAGTCAGTGGTCATTTCAGCACTTCAAACAACATGTGTGGTTTTGTTTTATTGGATATGATGCATGTGTGGTCTGTTTTTATCATCTGTGCTTTGAACAAATCTTGCTGTTGCATGAAATTAGTGTTGATTGCTACACTACAAACACTCCCATTTGTATTGATTCATTGGATTCATATGTGATCTAGAATCCCCTGTATGAAAGCTGTTACAAGTTATAAGCATACAGGAGAGAAAAGTCATTTCCATCAGTAGGGAACTTCAATATCTTCAAACAATTCATGYCGGGAAAACACCAAAGTGCTGAAATGAACCGTAATGATTTAATCAATGTTTGTGGAAATCTAAACTCTAAACATCTGGTTTTTGTTTAAAGCAAATTGGGGATTACTTTGAAAAATACTTAATGATTAAGTTCCCTGAGGCATAACCTCCCAGTTAACCTATTTTAACATCTGCTATGCATATTTCTTGGTAAAATTAAGTTGCATGTTTGATTTTCTCGTCCCATTATGAGAATCAACAGAGCTCAGAGGATATGCATTACTGGAAAACATTAGCCATCAATACTATGCTATACTGTTTCCCATAATAATGACCAATCTCCCTGAGGAAGCAATCTTGTTGATCAATGTCCCTGAGAAAGCCATCTTGTTGATCAATGTCCCTGAGAAAGGCATCATGTTGACCAATGTCCCTGAGAAATTCCTGAGAAAGCATTCATGTTAGCCAATCTCCCTGAGAAAGCATCATGGACAATGCCCTGAGAAATCCATCTGTTGATCAAGTCCTGAGAAAGCCATCTTGTTGACCCAATTCCTGAGAAAAAGAGCATCATGTGACCAATGTTCCTGAAAAGCCCATCATGTGAAAACCACTCTCCCTGAGAAAGCCATCTTGTTGATCAATGTTCCTAGAAAGCATCTGTACAAAGTCCCTGATGACCATCTTTTGACAATGTCCGCAAAGCATTTGTTCAGTCCCTAAAGCATTCTTGTTCATGTTATTGTATCCACCTCTTTGATCTTGTGCTGGTCTGAACTAGAACTTCTGAACTGGTTGGAACTCACTGTGTCGTGGTCTGAACTGGGTCTGGAACTGGTCTGGGACAGTCCTGGAACCGGGTCTGAAACTCACTGGTCTGGACTGGAACTGGTCTGGAACTCGCGACTGTTCCGTCTGAACTGCAGACGGGTCTGAACGGCTGAGACTGGTCTGGACGGTCCTGGAACTGGGTCTGGAACTGGTCTGGAACTGGTCTGGACTAGGTCTGGAACTGGGTCTGGAACTCGCGGTCTGCTGGGTTGACCTGCGGGTCGAAAACTGGTTCTGGGACTGGAACTGGGTCGGAACGGGTGCTGGAGCTGCGACTGCTGGTTCTGGAAATGGGTCTGGAACTGCGAACTGTGCTGGGTACTTGAACTGGGCTGGAAAATCGACTGTGTCTTTGTCTGCCGAACTGTCGAAATGCGTTCTGGTCTGTAACTGGTCTGACAGCTCTGGGTCTGAAACTGGTCTGGAAACTCTTCTGGGTCTGAACTGCTGACTGTCGCGACGGGTCTGCGAACTGTCTGAACTGCGACTGTCGCGACCAGAAACTGCTCTGAACTACTACTGGTCTGAACTAGGTCTGAACTTCTGACTAGATCTGAACTCGACTGTCCGAACGGGTCGAAACTGCGACTGTCTGAACTGGGTTCTGGAACTGTCTGCCGACTAGCTGGAACTGCGACTGGTTCCGGAACTGGTCTGAACTGCAACGGCTGGGTCTGAACTGGTCTAAACTAGTCTAACTGGCGCTGAACTGCGGACTGTGTCTGGAACTGTCTGCGGACTAGTCTGAACTGCCACTGGGTCTAACTGGTCTGGACTAGTCTGAACGCAACTGGTCTGTCCAGAATCTGTGTCTGGAACGGCCGGGAAATGGTCGTCCAGCGACTGTCTGTAACTTGACTGGGACTGGGTCTGTTGACTCGACTGGTGTCTAACTTCCTATGAGATGCTGTTTTTCATCAGAGAAATGCATGTCCACTCCTCATTGTGACACACTGCGCCATATTTCCTCTCATCATCTAGTTACTTAGTTCCGAGTTACTTAGCAGAAACGTCCTTTCACCGCTTAAAAGTCACTCATTCAAAACATATACTAATATATAAGGTACACGCTTCAAATGATGTTCCTATCTATGGCAATCCACAACAACAATATCAAAAAAACTGGCTCCGCTAGTTCTGTATTGCTTGACGATCGAAACTAAATGTTAGTACAGAACACAGACTCACTTCCTGTTAATAAATAATACGCATAACTGATCCGTCTCTCTGATGTTCAGATCGCAAAAACCAGTTCCCCTTGTCTCATGACCCGACTTGCGTTACTAATATAGCATTCACATGCAGTAAATACCATGCTTCTGTCAACTGCTGCGTCAATATCTCTAGAACAACCATTCTGTAATTCTATCTATATGAATTGCTCTCCATCTCTACAATTGCAGAATGTTCAGGTAAATTCTCCCGGTCTTCTTGATCAGCTTTCCCCAGGTCTACGACCTAACCTGTTAGATAGGAAGCCCCAAAAACAGCCCACAACCAACACTCCAGCAACGTCAACCCCCCCTCAGAGAAACTCATCAGGACGTAACTTACTCCATCAACACCCTATTATAACGAATGTCAGGAATGCCACTATGTTGCTACCAAACCGAACATGACTCCAAAATATCACCAAAGTTAGCCGAGACCCTCTATGACACCGCCCCTCCCTCCTACTCTTGCAGCCCTCTGGATCTAGCCAACTTACCAAAGGGCCCATAGCGCCACTGTCGCCATAATACGTCTCTCACACTGACCCTGGCAGCTGAAAACAGTCACAATGTAATCATATCTCTACCAAATGGAGTGCAAATGGATAAAACAGAGAGAGAGAAAGAGAGAGAGAGAGATTTGAACCCTGCCGCCAATACCTTCATTCACATAATGCCTTTTATGGTGATGATGACCAACCCTAATCTACTCCTTCAGATTAATTCTGGCACAAAACATACATTCCCCCTGTCTGCTTTAGAAGAGAGCAATGAAAACTGAATCCCATCACCACCTAAATATTTTCTAAAACTATAGAGGTCATAGCCTGTCCTTTACACACTATGTGATCTCAAAGCCACCCTATTCCCAATATAGCCACACTACGTTGAGCACGTCCATATGCACTGCAAAGTAGTACACTATGTACGAACGGTGCCATTGCCAGCCTTCGACGTACCCAGTATCTCAAAGATAGAGCCTTCAACTATTATTTCCAGACCAATGCCATAAGACTCACTATGATGTCTCAGTTGGTGGGTCCTGAAAGATATGTAGGGCAAGGTCAGATAATTGCATAGGCAGCGTGCAACTGCCTTCCAGAACACTGATCAAACTTCTCTTACCACACATTCGCAAACTACGTATCTTGAAGTATTGACATTCTTTGGTTTCTTGAGGAGGCCATGTAACAGAGATAATCCCTGACCCACAACAGCGTAATACAAGTCTTTTGGCATGAGGAAATGAAAATTGAATAATGACCTCCATTACGTTGATGCAACAGTCAGCTTATGGTAGCTATAGGCTAATTCACCCACTTGCTTCCAACCACAACGTATTGTCGCAAAATTCATTCCAGTCACACCTATCATGCCAGAGTGACAAGTAAAACCCAGCGATGATGACAACACAAATACGAACAACCACCCACCATAGCTACTATACAACCAGAGACAGACACACATCTGGCAAAGAATAAATGCTTAGGAACATGATCGGGCTTGCCAAGATAGATGTCCACTCTGGAACAATGGAAATGACTTCCTTGCTAGCTGGTGGGAAGGTGAGGTTATCCACCTCTGAGCTCCTTGCCCAGTTGAGTGATAACCTGGCGGCTGGGTGCCCGCATAAGTCTGCTGCCTCCGTTGGCCCATCAGTCCGCTCGGCCTTACGACATGACAGACATGGCCGTAAATTGTTAAACGTCAGCGCTCCATTTATTCCACAGAGTTTGGTGTCATTGGTGGATTCGAGCAACAGCAACACTTCACATGATTAAATTACAAGCGATCTCACTGAAATCTGTGAAACAGAATTCCTCTGAAATTTATGCATACCACAACCCTAACAGAGAACATATACAAAGCTTTCTTAGAATTGATGAACATGCAAGCGATGGTCACCTAATGGTTTCTCACATATTGTTCTATAAGGTTAGTGAGGAAAACTCTCCAAACCATGTTTCAGTTCGGATTCCAAACAATCCTCCCCAAACCAAGATGATAAATAATCGTGAAGTCAAGGAAATATTTATCAAAGGGAAATTATTTAGTCATAACTATTTTAGTAATTAGGTTGCCGATATTGCTTGCATGATAATGCACAACTAAAAGCACAGTACAGTTTTGTCAGATGCAGGAAACAGAATACGTTTGTGTTCAATGTTTGATTGCCTGTTGTTCATCACTGACTCACTAAACATGTAAACTCAAATTCATAATTTCCCACACCAGCTTGTGAAACCAAGTATTTTCCAGACACACTTAACTTACAGATAGTATCAACTTGAACCCAAACAAGTTGTCAAGGAAGGAACAAAGTCCTTAGTAATTCCTAGAAGAGCCCATTAAGACATGACAGAAACAATCAGTGGGCTAATCAACACAGTTCCTCTGCTATTCAGAGGAATGCTAAGAGCAAATGTAGCCAGTACACTCACACTAGGTGTCCCTCTATCCCTCTACTCCTCTATCCCTCTACTCCTCCACCCCTCTATCCCTCTATCCCTCTACTCCTCTATCCCTCTATCCCTCTATCCCTCTACTCCTCCAACCCCTCCACCCCTCTATCCCTCTACTCCTCTATCCCTCTACTCCTCCAGCCCCTCCACCCCTCTATCCCTCTACTCCTCCAACCCCTCCACCCCTCCAGGCCTCCACCATGCAGTCTCCACCATTCCAACGCCTCCCAGAGAACTCTCTCACTCCTCTCCGTGTTTCCTGCCATTGTTCTTATCCCAGCGCCGACCGCAGGCTCCTCCCAGGATATGGGAAAAGGTGGGCTGTTAAAGCACATCGTTTCCTGTCGGCCAGYGCCGTGGAGAGGGAGGGGTGGACGGCYGGTGGGAGGGCGGGCCAGATATGACCTTTGACCCCTCAAAAGAAGCATGGCATTTTTAGGAGAATCCATCCAGGTGGAGGAATAGGCTAGTCTACAGACCAAGTAAGGGAACCTTTGAAAACGTGACGTTTCGGAATCAGGACTTGTTACATGTACAATATCTGTATACTCACTCACAAACYAAGCCTGATCGCCAACGTTATGAGTTGCACAGACCACAGCACATTTCCCATGCTTGTTCGAGTAAGGTTTCATAATCCCTGGCTTGGAAAAGTCAGCTGGATAAATCAAGTAGACTTAAGAGATTGTACGTAGCCAGAAGAGTGCAGCCAGATGTCATATTGAGCAATTAGACTGTTACTGAGTGAGGATTACCGGAGCTTCCAGTCGGCAAGATGTCAGACCTAACTTTTGGTGGTTTGGTTGTCCAATGGTCATGAGTGATTAAAGCCAAGAGGTTTTCATAGGGCCAGTATGTCTCGATGCCACAACATTAAGTGTATCTACAGTATTATACGGTATTAGAAAATACATCATATTGTGCCTATCTATCTACAAGATCTTCATTTTCAACACTGAAGCAACAACATTATGTGTTCTGATAAACAGTTGGACTGTTATGCAACCATTCTGTCAACAACCCAGTAATGAGCATGAAGAACTGAGTGTGAAGTACATAATGTAATGAGGCCTCTAACCAGTTGCCACGGAGAAGGCGTGAGAGAAGAAGACCTCCCAGTGCCACGGAGGAGAGCGTGAAGAAGAAGAACCTCCCAGTGCCACGGAGGAGAGGCAGTGTGAGAGAAGACGAACCTCCCCAGTGGCCACGGAGGAGAGCGGTGAGAGAGAAGAACCTCCCCAGATGGCCACGGAGGAGAGCGGGTGAGAAGAAGAACCTCCCCAGTGGCCACGGAGGAGAGCTGTGAGAGAACCTCCCAGTGGCCACGGAGGAGAGCTGTGAGAGAAGAAGAACTCCCCAGTGGCCACGGAGGAGAGAGTGAGAAAAGAACCTCCCCAGTGGCCACGGAGGAGAGCGGTGTGAGAAGAAGAACCTCCCCAGTGGCCACGAGGAGAGCGGTGAGAGAAGAAGAACCTCCCCGGTGGCCACGGAGGAGAGCGGTGATAGAAGTAGAACCTCCCCAGTGGCCACGAGAGAGCGCGTGATAGAAGAACCTCCCCAGTGCCACGGAGGAGAAGCGGTGTGAGAAGAAGAACCTCCCAGTGGCCACGAGGAGAGCGGTGAGAAAGAAAAGAACCTCCCCAGTGGCCACGGAGGAGAGCGGTGAGAGAAGATCCTTCCCAGTGCCACGGAGGAGAGCGGTGAGAGAAGAAAATCCTTCCCAGCATCCTTTGGATGTTTGGAGAGAGACAGGAAGGAAAGGAGTAGCTGGGAAAACTCAGCGAGGCTCCTCACCAAGCAGCTCTGTGATGAAGGAGACCCTGGTCTGGATGCCAACGTCACTGAAAACCATCAACAGGGTCAATGTACTGTAGTACTCTAAAATCCACACGGAGGATGGGCGGATACACCAACACACACACACACACACACAGAGACACACACCACACACACACGTGACCACACACACGCCCACGTGCACCCCACAGACACACACGACCCTCACACACATCACAGCGAATCACAGACAACTAATACCAAGACACCTAGTAAGCATCACGATAAGCTGGATGAGTACGATGAACTTTCCGGATTTAGACCATAAAAATGATGATAACGAGCGTGACACTTCGTCACTCGATAGTACATGTCTGGTGATACAAGAGCCTCGTATGCTGCTATGACACTGTTAAACCCTAATATATAACTGACGTGACCCTGTGTGCTCAGGATATGACAGTGATGAGACCGCGCAGAGCCTTCGCTGTCTACGAGAACCTTCAGTACACAAGAGGACGCGTCCAGCAGCTCAATATAAGAGACACTAGCACCCCACACTGTGCTCTAACTGTTGTGTGCACTTAAATCTAGCACAGTCTGTCCCAGTTGTCCCTATTCAAGTAATATACACTTCTACAAGAGTCTTACTAGCCCGATAAGTAGAGCTAACAATAATAATGACGATGTTTCATTCCCTCATCTCAATTGAGACATACTGTGTCTGACCTGTGAAACATATGAGACTGTCTCAATACGTTGTCCGCGACCTCGTCACAGTTCTAAAACAGCAGCTAAATTATTATACGAGCGTCGGTGTTACTGTTGTCAATTGAGACTTTCCAACTCAACATTCTTAAAACCTGATGCAGATCTGAACTTGTTTATCACGTTGTGTTTCTCTTGATTCTAAATGAGACATCACACGTCGACACTTCTTCAAAATATAACTTATCAAGATATCACGTGTGTTTCTCTGAGTCTAAGTGTTAGGACGACATCCACTCAACATTACTAGAAAAACATCTATCCGTCCACATGATTAAAACTATATTGCTCCTCACTTGGCACAGTTGTTTTCTGGCTTAACATTTTACTAAATCTATCAAAAGCCTGGGACCTGGGTCTTACCTAAAGTAAGTCTAGCATAAGATCTGAGACTTAGTTACAGTAGAGAACTTTAGTAGTGTTAGTACAAAGCGAGTAAGCTCAGATTAGTCTTATCGTTGAGACAGTGTGACGTCTATGTGCGTTATGCTAGTTTTCTACACATAAGTTGGTGGTTGAGAGTCTGAGTGAAAGTTACATATGATGGCGTTAAGAGTATGGAGTGGAGAGATGATAGACGAACAGAGTGTTATGTTAGTATCTAGCCGAGTAAGCTAGGGTAAACTCCTACAAGTGGAGTTGTTACACACTGCGCTTCCGTTTTATAAGGGTAGGCAATAGCCTATAAGTTATTAGGCGTTATCAGTATAGGCTTCGAGTGTTTCGAGGGAGTCCTATTCACTACTATTTGCTAGATGTATAACAGTGATAGTACATTTGTCTTTTATAGTTTAGCGGGTTTAGGTATGAGGAGGATTACAGTGGAGGATACGCAGGATTAGGTGGAGATATAGGGTGTGTAAGCAGATATAGGAGCTCCGAGATTAGGTCTCCGACGAGCTATTACAGAGAAAAGATACAACATATGCACACACCACAGAAGTGCCCCTCCACACAAAATCATGACAGTCCCAATAGAAAAAGAAATAACAAGGTTCCCAAAGAAAGAAAAGTATTTATTCATGGAGGATTAGGGGTCTTAACTAGACGCCTTTCAAGGTTATCAAGATGAGTTGAATATGTGGTAGAAGTAGGAATCCCCCAGAAGTATGAGGTTAGCAATCATCCCTCACCGAGTTAGTTTATTATCTATGTCTACGCGAATCGGGATATATTGCTAAGGTTTTTGGACATGTGACGATATCTAGGGCCCTTCGGTAAGCGCAAGAAAAGGCTTTAGAGTAACTGGGTGACAGACTAGAGATTAGGGTTATGTTAGAGTTACGGAGTAAAGAATAGAGTAGTTACAGCGTATAGCGAGTGCATAGCAGTAAATTAGAGGGAGTTATGTTAGAGGTTTACATTAAATAATAAGGGTTATTTAAGGTCTAGCGTTAGGGTTACATAGGGAGATATAGGCGTTAATTTAGGCGTTAGAGCGTTACAGTGGAGGTATAGGAAGACTATGACTAGAGCTACTTAAGATAGAGGATGCGTAACGTTATGGTTACAGATAGAATTAGGTTACGTTAAGAGTACAGTAGAACTTCGGACACCTTAGGTCATGTACCATGCCGAAAACCCTCTGATAACAACCATTCAACTCCTGTTCAACTCACACACAGTCCCAAGCCGTCGTCATGGACAGACCACTCACTCGCCTGACACAGCCCACAACACTGTCACAACACGTCACCTGCCCATTCACCCCTAAACCCCCGCTCACGCACCCTATACCCACAACCAAACACACAACAACACCACAACATCTTCAACACACACACACCACACCCAACCACCACAACACACCACACAACACTAACCAGTTCTCATGACCACTTTGTTCACGTTGAGCAGTATCAAACTGCCCTGTCATAAAACAAAACAGCCATCAATCTGATATCTACACACATCAGATCGATGACAACTCAAATCTATCTATGGTACGACACACACACACCGGCCACCCACTATCGAGGTCCAATGATTTGTAAAATCATGATGCATTTTTATGCACCATGCTTATTGTTTGTGTAGTGTACGCTGCTGTCAATTCGCTTGAGTGAATTGTGCAAATGCCTGTGAATTGCGTGTAGCGTCAGTTGCGCTGTTTGTGTTTGTCTGTGTGTGTGTGTGTGTGTGTGGTTGTGTGTCGGTGCGTGCGTGCGTGCGTGCTGCGTGCGTGCGTGCGTGCGTGCTGCGTGCGTGCGTGTGTGTGTGTGTGTGTGTGTGTGCGCTGTGTTTGAACCTGATGTTGTATTCTAATGAGGTCAGTTATTCTCAGTCATTATATTTCCCTCCTAGCTCTGGCCTTTCCTGTGACCCCCAGTCTCCAAGCTCTGGAGAGGCGTAGAGCACTGCCTATGTGGTGAAAAAAAATAAACATTAGTGTCAGTGTGTGACCAACCTCTCGTGTTTAACATATACATTGTCTCGAAGGCGTCTAGTAGACACTTAAGATAATATATATTTCCTTTCTTTGGACACAAATGAATTTCCTTAACAGTGGGACGGCTCCTACACCATTGGATGGGCAGGACAGGGCAAAACACCATGGGGTTCGGGTCAAAAGTCCCCAGATGTCCCTACATTCCTCACATGTCCTGCCTCCGTGGGATCCAATCCTGGCTTTCTCAACTATACCTCCCTCTGTCCATCTCCTCCTCACAGCAATAAAACAGTTAAATTACATTTATGCAATTCAGCTAGTTTGATGTCCTGAATGACAGCAATATATAGCCTGCTACCTTAAAGGGGAGTGGAAACACTTTAGGAAGTTTACAGTTAGCTGGCGTTCTAAATCCTAGTGTTTCCATTCCCCTTTAAGATTAAATTCAACGTCACATTAGTGCAGAAAAGAAGAAAGTCACCCCAGACACAGTTGAGACAGTCCTCTATAGACCACAGTCAGACCACAGTATGAGACAGTCCTCATATAGCCACAGTCAGACCACAGTATTGAGACAGTCCTCTATATAGTACCACATCAGACCACAGTATTGAGACAGTCCTATATATAGAAACCACAGTCAGACACAGTATGAGACAGTCCTCTATATGTACCACAGTCGGACCACAGTATTGAGACAGTCCTCTATATAGTACCACAGTCAGACCACAGTATTGAGAGTCCTCTATATAGTACCACAGTCAGACCACAGTATTAGACAGTCCTCTATATATGTACCACAGTCAGACCACAGTATTGAGACAGTCCTCTATATAGTACCACAGTCAGACCACAGTATTGAGACAGTCCTCTATATAGTTACAACAGTCAGACCACAGTATTGAGACAGTCCTCTTATATAGTACCACAGTCAGACCACAGTATTAACAGTCCTCTATATAGTACCACAGTCAGACCACAGTATTGAGACAGTCCTCTATATAGTACCAGTCAGACACTACACAGGGGCTTTTCAAAACACACAGAAACAGAATTCCCCTCTTGCTTTGTTGTATATTAGTATTAAAGTGTTCTCTTAAAATCTCTTTAATTCTCCTTTTGTGAAAATTAAAATAGGTCCCTCATCTAAAAATGAAAGTTTCAACAGACATAGCCTGCGGGTCATAGCCGGCTCCGAGTGAAACCCAGAGAGCGTCACTTTTTTAAGACCGGTGGAGACGAGAGTGCGACCCTGCAACATGTGCTCACTGAACTTTAGCTCCTTCTCTTCCTGTAGGATGCTCCTCACTCTGACTGAGAGAGCCACACACAATACAGACAATGAGAGCTGGAACAACCGATGCATCAGCCTTAGTTTTGGCCCAAACTCCAGAGAGAGAGGTGTGCATGCAGCCACTGCCCACTTTGGAAGGTACAGATACATGAATCAATACCAATACTCTTTCTCTGTGTGTGTGTGTGTGTGTGTGTGTGTGTGGTGTGTGTGTGTGTGTGTGTGTGGTGTGTGTGGTGTGTGTGTGTGTTGTGGTGGTGTGTGTTGTGTGTGTTGTGTGTGTGGGTGTGTGTGTGTGTTGTGTGTGTGCGTGTTACTATACTTGTGAATAGGTAAAAATAACAAACACTTGACCAACTGGACATTCTGTTGGTCCCCACAAGGAAAATGCTATTTCTAGGGATTTTGGGTTAAGCTTAGAATTAGTGTTAGGGAGAATTAGACTAGGGTTAAAGTCAGGTTTAGGTTAGAGATTAGGTGTTAAGTTAGGTTTATGGTTTGGTTAAGGCTAGGACTAGGGTTAAAGGTTAGTGTTTAGGGTTAGGGAAAAATAGGATTTTGAATGGAATCAATTGTGTGTATCTACAAGTTAGGTAAAGAAGTGTGTGTGTGTGTGTGTGTGGTGTGTGGTGTTGTGTGTGTTTGTGTGTGGTGTGTGGTGTGTGTGTGTGTGGTGTGTTGGTGTGTGTGTGTGTGTGTGTGTGTGTGTGTGTTTTGTGTGAGAAAGAAAAAGAGAGATATTTGTCATAGTTACAATACATAGGGGAAAAGTCTTAGGAATCCATTCTGCAAACAGTCTTCAATGGAAAAAGTTGTTGTGACATCAGTGGTAGATTTTACAGGACTGTAAATAATATAGCCTAACACCAGTTGGGTCTTTGGGTGACAAGTGTAATTTGCTATCAGATGGTGTTGTGATTGTTTCTAAAACTCTCAAGCACATGCTGCGCATGAACACAGACTCACTCACAACACTCTGAAATATGATTTGCTGGGCTAAAATCTGGTTCCTAACCATCTACAGTAAACAACGTTATAACATGCTAATATCATGGTATGTGCTTATTACCAATTGTACTGGCTGCAGTAACCTATTGGTTGAGCATTGGGAATGTGAAAGGTTGCTGGATCGAATTCCCTGAGCTGACAAGGTAAAAAATCTGTCGTTCTGCCCCTGAACAAGGCCACTGTAGCCGCCATTGTAAATACGAATGTGTTATTAACGTCTTGCCTAGTAAATAACGTTTTTTTTAAATAGCATGTAATATCGCATGAATTCACAAGGGGCACACATTACCAAGACATCTTCCGAATTACCATGACTACGGCAAACAGTGTCTATTAGTTGTTGTTGCTGCTTACGTCAGTTTCAGAGCATTTAACAATAAACTAGCTAGCTGCATAGTTAGCTACTAAAGTTTAAACCTTTGCTGATATAGCAGGGCACGCACGTCGACTTAGTATGAAGACATTGCTCTAGTCTTCTCTCCTCTCATCGTCTTCCCTAGAAATTCTGTGAGAGTTGTGTTATGTTCAGGAAAACTGTCTGAAGAATACCGTGAGTGATGCCGTTAGCTGCACCAAGACGAGGCCCTGAACAGACCATTTCATCCTGAAAGAGTATGTCCGACCGGATTCCTACTCAAAGAGGAGGGAAACCCAAAAACTTCAAAGTAGTAGCCTGCATGTGCAACATCCTAACTTGACATCATCAACATTATAGTCCTATTTACATTTTGACACACGAAATACTTTCTTATTCTTTATCAGGTAGCTATTTTTCATATTCCACAGTGTTCTTGGGAGACCCTCATACATGTACCTGTTCAACATTCCACAAAGAGAAGACCTCTGCAAACACATCTGCTGGTAATAATGAAGAAAACATACCGATCACACATAAAGATCTCATCTGAAAAAATTATACTTTCATTGTAGGGTTTTATTGAGGAAATTCCGACTGCCTAGAGAACATGAATGTAAGTTTCACTTAGACATAACATAGGCTACAATGCATATGCCAAATTGCAATTCAAACCCTAGGCACTCTGTAGAAATGATTGGATTTTTAACAGCATATCCTTAAACTCTACTGTGCKCTCTGGTATGTACACTTGCAGATTGCTTCCAGCAGGTCCTGGTTGAAAGGCAGATCCTGGAGCTGCTACAGGGTTTACACAGGAGCAGAACCCCCCGGCCTGTACACCCACCCTGCTCTGAGGCTGACCCTAACCCCAGACCAGACCCAGCCGAGGGGGTCAGACAGAAGGAGATCGAAGCCGAGGATGTGTGTCCCATCTGTCAAGAGGAGTTGCTGGGGAAACGYCTGCCTGTGTCTTACTGCAGGTCAGATCATCACGTGGATTATAATGTCAACKCACTTACTGGGACACCCTTGGTATACCTATTAAATGCTTACTAGATCTTAATGATATGATGGAGAACACAAAGGAAAGTGATTTGAGGATAGGGGAAATGTGCCTGAACTGACCTACTGTTTTACTGCAACAACAGGGGAACATGTGAGTGGGAGGGAAAACGCCTTCTGCCACCAACTGTCATCCCCTATGTCTTCCCACTCAGGTTCGGCTGTGGCAACAACATCCATATCTCCTGTATGAAGGTGTGGGCAGACCACCAGGCACGTCCGGAGGGGGAGGGGGAAGCCATGGTGAAGTGCCCGCTGTGCCGGGAGGACTTTGGGCTGGTCAAGCTGCTCCTGGAGCAGGTGAGGAATGTGGCTAAGCTCCACACAGCTGCTGAGCGAGAGAGGCCCGACAGACACCTCGGGGTGCTCTGCAACAACTGCAGGGTCTGCCCCATCACTGGCAAGTGCTTCAAGTAAGTCTTGTTGTCATAATMCCCAGGGCCAATAGACCTTGAGCTCGAATTTACATACTTTTCCCCCATCCACTTACCTATACTGTTATGGATCAACTTTTCATGTCTATGACTTCCCTTTAGGTGCACAGTCTGCCGGTACTATCACCTTTGCGAGGACTGTATAAGAAGGTGCTGTCACCCTCAGCATCCGTTTGCCATACGTACGGTAAGCAGTCTTCAGTTAGACTCTGTGAGCATTTCTGCATATATTTGTGTCAGGAAGTAGACATGATAAACTTATGACATCAGCTATTATGTCCATCAGAAAAGGACTGAGAAGTGGCTGTCCTTGGGTCAGCGTGTGTTCAACACACTGGGTGAACCACGTGAGATGACCACTCAGTCAGTGGGTGACAGGTGAGCACTGGAATCTCTGTAAGAACCCTGTATAAATAGATTATTATGCTCAGTGTCTGAACACCCTGAATGACATTGAGACAGTGCTAAAATGCAAAGATGTTGTCACACATACAGGCTGTTACACTTTACAACCTGCTGCAATAAGCATTGTGATTCATATTTAAGTGCAGTTAATTACATTATTATTTTAATAGATGTTTTATTGTCACATACACCAGATAGGAACAGTGAAATATGTTGTTTTACAGGGTCAGCCATAGTAGTACAGCACCCCTGAAGTAAATTAGGGTTAAGAGCCTTGCTCAAGGGCAGAGATTTTTTCACTGGTATTCGAACCAGTGACCTTTCGGTTACTAGCCCAACGTTCTAACRGCTGAGCTACCTGCCGTTAAAATATAGCCCATGAGTCTCTGGTTTCCTTTCCCCCTTCAGCATGATTCCTGTTGAGAGTGACCCACTGCCAGAGCACCTGGTCAGAAGCCTCCTTTCAGTCAGGGTGAGGAGAGGCTGCCCCCTGCTGGACCCTGGGCAGCAGTGTAGGATCTGCCTGAAGAGCTTCCAGCAAGGGCAGCAGGCCAGACACCTGCCCTGCCATCACAGGGTAAAGACTTAACTCAAATGATCCTGTCACCGCCAAGTAAAGAGTTAGGTAAACGGGCCCTGACATGTTCTGCCACCACAAGGTTWAGAGTCAGATAAACTGCCCTGACCTGGGCCTCCCGAGTGGCGCGGTGGTCCAAGGCAATGCATCACCCTTCTTTGGACACTGTGTTAACTAACCTCCAGACGAGCTTCAATGCCATACAACTCTCCTTCCTTGACCTCCAACTGCTCTTAAATGCATGCTCTTCAACCGATGCTGTCCACACCTGCCCGCCCGTCCAGCATCACCACTCCTGACGGTTCTGACTTAGAATATGTGGACAACTACAAATACCTAGGTGTCTGGTTCAACTGTAAACTCTCCTTCCAGACTCACATTAAGCATCTCCAATCCAAAATTTAAATCTAGAATCGGCTTCCTATTTCGCAACAAAGTATCCTTCACTCATGCTGCCAAACATACCTCTTAAAACTGCCTATCTACCGATCCTTGACTTTGGCGATGTCATTTACAAAATAGCCTCCAACACTCTACTCAGCAAATTGGATGCAGTCTTTCACAGTGCCGTCCGTTTTGTCACCAAAGTTCCATTACTACCCACCACTGCGACCTGTACGCTCTCGTTGACTGGCCCTCGCTTCATATTCGTTGCCAAACCCACTGGTTCCAGGTCATCTTAAGTCTTTGCTAGGTAAAGCCTCACATTATCTGAGGTCACTGGTCACCATAGCAGCACCCACCTGTAGCACGCGCTCCAGCAGGTATATCTCACTGGTCACCCCAAAGCCAATTCCTCCTTTGGCCGCCTTTCCTTCTAGTTTCTGCTGCCAATGACTGGAAAGAACTGCAAAAATCACTGAAGCTAGAGACTCATATATCCCTCACTAACTTTAAGCACCAGCTGTCAGAGCAGCTCACAGATCACTGTAAATAGCCCATCCAACTACCTCATCCCATACTGTTTATTTATTTATTTATTTATTGCCTTACCTCCCTTATCCTACCTCATTTGCACACACACTGTAATAGACGTTTCTATTGTATTATTGACTGCATGTTTGTTTATTCCATGTGTAACTCTGTGTTGTTGTTTGTGTCGCACTGCTTTGCTTTATCTTGGCCAGGTCACAGTTGTAAATGAGAACTTGTTCTTCACTAGCCTACCTAGTTAAATAAAGGTGAAAAATATAAAAAATAGCTGTGCCACTAGAGATTCTGGGTTCGAGTCCAGGCTCTGTCGCATCCAGCCGCGACCGGGAGACCCATGGGGCGGCGCACAATTGGCCCAGGGTCATCCGGGTTTGGCCGGCAGGGATGTCCTTGTCCCATCTCGCACTGCGACTCCTGTGGTGGGCCGAGCGCAGTGCACGCTACAGTCGCCAGGTGTACGGTGTTTCCTCTGACACATTGGTGCGGCTGGCTTCCGGGCTAAGTGGGCATTGTTGTCAAGAAGCAGTGCGGCTTGGTTGGCTTGTGTTTCAGAGGACGCATGGCTCTCGACCTTTGCCTCTCCGAGTTCGTATGGGAGTTACAGCGATGAGACAAGACTGTAACTACCAATTGGATACCACGAAATTGGGGAGAAAAAAAACGGGGTAAAAGAAAAATAATTTAATAAACTGCCTCACCTGCTCTGCCACCACAAGGTAAACAGAGTAAGTCTAAAGTGGGTGATGCCCTGTCTTTAACCCTAAGGCCCCCAAAACCAAAATACAAAAATTCTTGACATTTTTTTATTCTGGACTAGTTTGAGTACGTTCTGAATGGATGAACTGGTTCCTGATATGGACGGCGAGAGCAGTAACTGAATTTGATCCATCTTTGTCCCCTACTACAGTTCCACACAGACTGTGTCGACCCGTTGCTTCGGAGGTCCAACTCCTGCCCTCTGGACGGATACGTCATCTACAACCCCCTAACATGGAGCAGGGGTGGGGGAAGGGAAGACCCAAGCTGCCCTCCTCCCTTGACCATCCAAAGCTCACAGAGCAGCACAGACTGGAGCTGTTTGTCCCAGGAGTAGCTCTGCTGGACAGGGCAGCCAGGGTGGTTCCTTCCCTGAGTATGTTCAGCTCTGAGGGCTCAGCCGATGCCCTAGTACCTCTCCCTCAGGACACTATGGTTGTCGGCTTACAAGGTCTACGCATCATTACAGTGAACATTGAGAGCATGGAGGGTGGAACAAGCGGGACAAGAAGGATGGAACCAGTCAAATCAGTCATTCTTAACAAGAGCCTTTCCTCCCAGCATCTAAGGAGACGTGTCTAGAGTGAGGTTGGGACGCACCAAGTCAAGCTCCTCGACCAAGAGTTTGGCCCAAAACAATGCTACCTCAACTAACAGGCTGGGTGGGGTCTATGGAGGGACGGGAAGGGCCCAGCCGAGTCTGTTTGTGGGTGTAAACAGGCCAGACAGGGACATGACTGCTGCTGCTGCTCAGCCCAGAGCTGTCATCACCCTGTGAGAGCCAGGCCCCAGTGGAAGCTGAGACCCAGGGTACCCAGACCAGGCACAGGAGACAGCCAGCAAGCCACAGGCCTGAGGATGACAGGGGTACTGATCAATGCTCCACACCAGGGAGAAAAGGAGTGAGTTGGATTTTAGAACATATTTTGTTGTGAACAGACTACTGCTTTTGACTATATAGGTATTGAGTATGGTACAGTCGTACTACTTAAGAGTCGTTTTTTTATACAGTGCATTCAGAAAGTATTCAGACCCCTTGACTTTTTCAACATTGTTATGTTACAGCCTTATTCAAAATTGATTAAATAGTTTTTTCCCCCTCAGTTGTACTAGTGTTTTTTTCTACATAAAGAAAATGGATAACAGTTTTTGTTTATTTTGCTTGTTGCTCAGCTCTTGGTTAGATATCTACACTGCACAGCTATGTGTTCCTTCACCTAAGTCTGTTTGGCTTTCATTTCCCTGTGTTTTTATATGTGCTATTTTCATTGACAGTTTTTCAATTCGCTTAGCAGAGCTTGTTTTAAACAAATGTCAAAATGAAATACAAAATGAACTTTTACCTGGACATATAAAGTACAACAGACATACTACCCATAATAAAAACAAAAGTTTTAAAATTTTTTTTATTTTTATTATCAGTCTATTTACATTTTCAGCTTGCCGTTTTTCATTTAAGACACATTGAAGCAGTGATGGCCCAGGTGATGTCAAAATGACTAAAGGAACCACGCCCCTGTGTTTTTATTTTAATCCCCGCCCCCGCAGGAGGCCTTTTGCCTTCTGGTAGGCCGTCATTGTAATAAGAATTGTTCTTAACTGACTTGCCTAGTTAAATAAAGGTTAAATAAAAATGAAAACCATCAGTCCAGACTAAACACGCTGTTGCGCGGTAATATTCCTCTTCTCATCCTGTGTGGTTGGACATCATGACTCTGAGTTGTAACGGTTAACACATGACCATTGAGAACAGTGACTGTCACTGGTGGCAGTTCGACCAGCGCGTCCTCAATGTCCTTCAGAGACTCTCTCCCCTCCCACCTTCCTGGCAGAACATTTCTGATGACAYGGTCCTCTACAGTGAACACCCGGCTGACCAGATCATCAGATTGTATGGAGAGCTTCCCTCTAGTTATYCTTCCCATCAGGGATAGTATGTACGACATAGGGCAATGCTTACAAGTCACCATCTTTTCAGTGGTGTCCACCCTCTCCAGTGGGTGTGCTTCTGGGCAAGTGTACTCTTGGGACAACCAGTATCCAATGATTTTCCCCTCAAACTTCTCAGGCTGTACCATGTCGTGTGGCAGATCGCATTTCCTACCACTGGCCACGTTGACCAGAGTAGATTCTGGTGTTGTGTTCAGCACGGTTTTACCCCCATACTTAACAACAGAAACATTGGTGACCCGGTACCATTTCCCCTCTTCAACCGTGTTTTCACGACCCCACACGGTCAGGTTTGTGAGTGTAGTTGAATCATCTACAATATGACCGACTAGGTATTCCACCATGGGCATGCTTTTGTTAAATCTTGTTTTACAATGGCCCTCTTTCACTTTCTGAATCACCTCCACTGTAACGTTCACCTACAATGCAAGAAAAACACCAAAAGGAGAAATACATTACAGGGCASTGAACTAGACAAGGTTAGAGTTCAAACATACAGTACTTCATTGATAGTGAATTATTATTATTATTATAGCTACCTTCTGTTTTACAGCATTTTCTGTGTTTTCTTTGTCCTCTTGAAGGTCAGCTAGGGCCACATCCTTGAYCCTCCCGTCAAGGTCGCTGTTGAATTTGAAGGGTAAATCTTCGAGGATGGAAAATGTGGATGTGTATGTAAACATTATCTTCATCTTGTTGTTTCTGCTTATGGATGGCTGGAGCACCACTTTCACCAACTTCACTGGAGTTCTGCAAAAACATGCATTATAAAATATTAATAACAGATATTCCTAATCACATAGCACTCAAAGCCTTTGCAGAGCACTTYATACACAACTTACCTGCGACTCTCTGCTGTGGCAAAGCGGTCTCGCAGCTGCGGCTGAAAAACTATCAGATTCCTGCTCTCATCTTCTTGCTGTAAAACGGCATTGAAATATCCTGTCTTCTTCCCTCTCTTCACTGCTGAGACATTGTGGATGTAACCGCAGGCCTTGATTACTTCCGGCAAATTCCCCATTATGGAGCCTATTGGAGGGACAAAATGCAGTATTTTAAAGGAAATACATCTAGGCTATAGCATGTATAACCTAGATATTCAGAGTCAGGGATACTCAGTTTGAGATTAGAATTTTAATAGGCGCATGTTGGCACAATAAACTCCACAACAGTCAGCAACATTCTAGACTAGATTGATGGGCAGGGCTGTACCTGCTCTGATGCTTGGTGGGCCTTGGTCAGGGGCACTAGTGGGTCTTTGAAGGTGGTCCAGTCCAGCTCTTTGAGTCTGGGGAAGTTTGCGATGATCTCTTGCTTATGCAGAAGGGCCACAAAACCATGGCAGTACTCCTCTCCTCTCTCTCAGCATGTCCAGTAGCTTGATGACTGTAGTCTCTGGAGGCTGACTGGATTGCAGGTGGTTGAGGTTGTTGTATTCACGCTGCTCCACAAGTTTCTTTGAATGGGCGTACTGGAGAATATTGTCGGGTTCCGCTGACAGAATCTCTGTCAGGAGCGGCTTATTCTCCAGCAGAAACTCCTTTGCCATTCTTCTCTGGGGTGGTTGGCTGTTCTTGGCCTAAGTTGGTTTCCTCCTGGGGACTCAAGTTAAGGCTGTGTTCAGCAGGACACAACGGCGTGCAACTTTTGATTGAACGGAAAACTGTGCTGTTCTCAKCGGTCGGGCAACACACCGCCACAACCACCAAACAGGAGCAGAGATACCGCAAAGAATGGTTGGGGAGAAGCGTGTCGTTCAGGCACGTAGTAAAACGTTTAATATACTGAACACAGCCCTGCTTCATTGGCTGGTAGAATCTACTTCCTATTAGCCGGAGAGGTACYGCTTGTTGTCATGGCAGGGTCTATGGGTGCTGGTCAGGTGAAATCAAACTAGCACCTGGAGAACGAGATGGAACAACAGGTTAATTACTGTGTCAAGTCAAAAAATACAGTGAGTGACAGCTGTGTTTAAGAGTGGTATCAGGCAAAAGACTATGATGCATGGTTAGTACACTACTACTGGGTTATAGCTAGGATATTAGCCTACATGATATTGCTATGATTATATTGATCTCTTGTCTTGCCTCTTTAGGGTATCAAAAGGTGAAAAGTAATATCGCTCACTGGAAAGCCACCTTGACATACAAGGCGTTGTAATTAACAAAGGTAGGTGAAGTAGTCGGGTATGCCTTCCCTAATCTATAATTAATACACGGCTATTTGAGCCACAACAGACAGCCGGTGCACAAGAGCAAAGAGTATTCACCCACACAAAACTAGRAGAAGGATGGTCTCTTTAACAAGCTGATAATACCGGTTCGTTTCAACGTTTTGTATGTTTTTTTTCAACAAAGTAAGTCATGATATTTTGTATATTATTAGTWATGTCACTTTTAACCCAAACTATAAGATGGTTTTGCAGAAATGTTTGTAAACAATCTATAGCTTCAAAATGTTTCAAGCTATGATATTGATGTCATATAACTACCATATTGATGTCAACTAAATATGAATTTGATGTATATAATTGCATACTGGATGTGTCCGTGCATCCATAACTACATATAATTCAGAAGTTGAGCACAGAATATCACCGGAAGGGGGTGACCGTTTGGCCCTGAACAAACACAAGCAAGCTGTTGCCTGCGCGGCGCACACAGCACCCGCAACAACTTAAAATATACGACGGGAACGTCGAGGAGAGAACCGGCGCCGGAGAGAGCTTAGCAGACATTTAATCCATTTTAGCCTGAACATCTACTCTACCACACGACACCGCACCACATACCCATCATTAACAATACCAATCCATTAACAAGACTAATCGAACGTAAGCGGTTAGCTTCAAACGTGGCCAGTAAATTAACGTAGGGAAGAGGTCACGAGTCCGCTAATCGGAATCACGTCGGGCCACGAATCCCTACCCCCCCCCACACCGTGAAATGGAGTTCAGGCTAGGGTTAGTAAGGGATTATTAACGTTAGACGGGTTCATGAACCGAGAAGCAATAGTTACTTACCCAGCTTCTCATGCTACGAATTGACGCTCTCATTCACTCCACGCAACAGCGCTCTCACATCGCACAAAGAAAAGAAGGTTCCTTCTGATCCGCTACAGCGAACTCAACATAAGCGGCACTACAGACATATACGCCGGGCTGTGGACGCAGCAGTCGTGTTCTCTTTCTTCTGTATCCCATGTCGTTGCCAGCAAATTTTACATTTAGGCATGAGCGGCAACACCTAGTCGCCGGTAGGGCGGTGTTAATCTCGAGTATACAAGTGTCGTGATACAAAAATACAAGGGGAACATTCTTCCGAAAATCATGCTTATCATAAACAAATACTCCTTCATACAATAAATATCACAAACAATCGGTATAACAAGTTTGCAGTAAAATCTCTACACCGACCAGGTACTCCTTGGCAGCGAACCAGCTACGACAACACTCATTAAAAACCATACCCTATTGCCACACTTGACCGTACCTGCTCTGCAGCAGCCGACTGCTGTGAGGAACTTGACACCAGACCATCACCAATGTACATCACCATCACTAACTCTTCTGAAAGTCACAATCTCATACTACGAGCAAATACTCCTGTCAGCTGCCACCACAGACACCGTATTTTGCTGTGATACGTTCATTTCTCAATACCGTTGATAACATGCTTGAAAAATAAGAAGCCACCTACTGAAGCATAGAATACCATGGCCCTACTTCCTCGTGCTGGCACAAAATCTACTCCGCACTGGGACTCTCTCAGGACCCTCACCTTGACCCATCTCTCGACTTGCTTCACCGCTCAGCATAACAGCTCTGCACTACTCTGACTCTGAGCCTCAACCTGCCTCTTCGCACAGGACACTCCGATCCCGCAGGAACATCAGGGCCACCCTACATTGACAACACATTACTCACCAAACTTCAAGTCCTGTCATGCCCTCCGGCAACACTACGCACGGCTTGGAATCTCCCTCTACACTCTCGGGACATGACCACAACGGGCACCCTGCAACACTGCAGTGGACGGCACACAAGGTAGCTAAACATAATAACTGATGTATTCTAACATGACTTTGTCGGGTTAAAGGACACTGACTCAACTCAGAGGACTGACAAGTGGACTCCGCGTTCACCACACGCTCCCGACAGGCTGCGTCAACAACCAACGGGTCGCACAACAAACACAATCGTCAACTTCAATGCTCGCACCCACACTTAACGCTAAGCCAAAAAATCCCTCTCAATGTGACTGTTCCTAAGAGCAAAGCCGAGAGAAACAGTCTGGCCGGCTTCAGTGGGGGTAAGTGTGTGTGTGATATCATAGCAAATGAGTATTATCCCTGGTCCAAAGGAATGATTTACGAACCTATGCTTAATGATGTCTGATTCAACTGCACACAACTCCTTTCTCACGCACACTTGAAACCGCAAATAGGATCGCCAAAGACAAAGGTCAGTTTCTCATCCGACTATAAACAGATTCTTCTTAATGACCAACAGATGCCAAGCTCAGGTTTCCAAGCCTTCACACACTTGCCATTCACTTAAATCGCCTATTCATTCCATTCCCTCAGAACTCATCAAACCAACGCTGCTTTCTCATCTCTTCAATATCTTCTCTCTCTTTCCACCTAGAAGGCCATTCCTTTCAGAAATCCAGGTCTGTGGCCTGTCTAATATATGCCAGTTCTGTTCCATGGTTCCTCCTACACCGTGCATACATGGCTCTCTCTTCTCCGCGATAATTTCAATTCGGTTGGCTAACAACAAATCTAGTCGCGATATCCATCGACACGGTTATTGTGTCCACATCATTCGAGTGGCTGTTAATTTTAGATTTTTTTGAATAAGGCTTAGACCTTGTAAGTTATGTGTGTAAATGCCTCATGCACTCTTTACTTCAGGCGCAAGCGTGAAGACCCTCATGGATATGGATAGCATTGGTGAGTAATATTCATGGTTAGGGTCAGAGGGTAGTGTCGAAAGGACTTATTGCGATTCTGTTTAATCGTCTGTTGGCATTGTGCCAGCCCTGCCATGCATTCCGATATCTACATACCAGTGGGGAGAACAAGTATTTTGATACACTGCAGATTGCAGGTTTTCTACTGACAAGCAATAGAGGTCGTAAATTTGTCTCATAGGTACACTTTCAACCTGGTGAGAGCCGTAATCGTAAAAAAAATCCAGAAAATGGACATTGTATGGATTTTTGAAGTAATTAATTTGCATTTTATGGGCAGACATAAGTAGTTGATCACTTACCACCAGTAAGAATTCCGTCTCGCAGACCTGTTGTTTTTCTTTAAGAAGCCTCCTGGTCTGCACTCATTACCTGTAATTAACTGCAACCTGTTGAGACCGTTCCCTTGTATAGAAAGACAACTGTCACACACCAATCAAACAGAATCCAACTCTCCACAATGGCCCAGACCGAGAGAGCTGTGTAGGGACATCAATGGATAAATTTGTAGACCTGCACAAGGCTGGGAATGGGGACAGGACATAGGGAAGCACTTGGTGAGAGGCAACCAGACTGTGGCGGCAATTAATTAGAAAATGGAAGAAGTTCAAGACTATGGTCGAATCCCTCGTCTGGGGCTGCCGATGCAAGTTTCACCTCGTGGGGCACAATGATAGAGAAGGGGAGGATAGCCCAGAATACATCGGCAGGACCGGTCATGATGACCTGAAGAGAGCTGGACCACAGTCCTAAAAGAAAACCATTATACCACTAAGCCGCATGATAAAAATCCGCCAGCGCAGGGCAAGGTCCCTGCCAGCACGCAGATGTCCCAGGCCGTCTGAAGTTCCCAATGACCTCTGGATGATCCGAGGAGGAATGGGAGAAGGTCATGTGGTTCTGATGATGACACAATAGAGCCTTTTGCCTAGAACTCCAACTCGGGTGTTTGGATGAGAAGAAGGATGAGTACAACCCAACACACACACAACACACAACACAACACGAAGCAGGAGATGAAACATCATTCTTTGGGAATGCTTTCTGCAAAGGGGACAGGACGACGACACCCGTATTGAGGTAGGATGGATGGGACGATGGTATCGGCAAGTCTTGCCAACAGCCTGCTCCCATCAGTAAGAAAGCCGATTGAAAGATTGGGTCGGGGCTGGTCTTCGAGCATGACAACGACCCAAAACACAGCCAGGGCAACTAAGTGAGTGTCCGTAAGAACATCTCAGGTCCTGGAGTGGCCTAGCCAGCTCTCCAGACTGAAACCCAAAGAAAAGTTGAGTGGACTGCAAGTCGTATTGCCCAGCGACAGCGCGAACCCTGACAGGATCTGGAAAGGTCTGTATGGAGGAGTGGCAATCCTGCTGCAGTGTGTTGCAAACCTGGTTCAGAAACTACGGAAAGTATGATAGCTGTAATTGCAAACAAAGTTTCTGTACCAAAATTAAGTTTCTGCTTTTCCTGAGGTAGCAAATACTTATGTCATGCAATAAAATGCAAGTAATTACTTAAAATCAACAATTGATTTTCCTGGATTTTTTTGTGTTAGATTACGTCTCTACAGTGAAGTGTACCTATGATAAAAGTAAGACCGTCGTACAATGCTTTGTAAGTAGAAACCTGAAAACCGGCAGTGTATCAAATACGTGTTCTCACCCATCTGTATAAGTGCTAGTCGTGGTCCATGGCCTATTTTCCCG
>NC_036873.1:7685780-7709380 GCF_002910315.2 Salvelinus sp. IW2-2015 | reverse complement strand
CTGTGCGTTAATGTTCAGAAATCAACAGGATCCAGCAGTCATGAAGGAAGACGTAATTCCAAATAGTATCCGTAAAGTTCGTAGAAACATGTCAAACGTTTTTTATAATCAATCCTCAGGTTGTTTTTAACATAACTTATCGATCATATTCAACCTGACGGTAAACTATCGATACTAGAGAGAAAGAAAATGTTGACTACAACTTTCGCGCGCAAGAACTAATCAAAGGACACCTGGCCATCCACTGACGCGTTTGATAAATCTCGCTCATTTTTCAGATAAAAAGCTTGAAACTATGTCTAAAGCCTGTTCACAACCTGTGGAGCCATTGGAAAAGGAATCTGGTTGATATCCCTTTAAATGGAGGAGGGCAGGCAATGGAACAGGGATTTTTCAAAAAAAGAGCCACTTCCGGGTTGATTTCCTCAGGATTTCGCCGCAAAATCAGTTCTGTTATACTCACAGACAATATTTTGACAGTTTTGGAAACTTTAGAGTGTTTTCTATCCTAAATCTGTCAATTATATGCATATTCTAGCATCTGGGCCTGAGAAATAGGCCGTTTACATTGGGAACGTATTTTTACAAACATAAAAATTCTGCCAAGAAGTTAAAAGCACACAATGAGGATACAAACGTATTACAAATGTAGTAGGCCAATCCTTCTCCTGGAGGAGCGCAGGTGTTTCAGGCTTCTTATTCAGCCAGCCTTAACCACATGAGAGAACAGGAGGAAAGACAGGTTTTAATGGAACATCAGGTCTGTTATTAGACAGCCTAAACCACATGAGAGACAGGAGGAAGACAGGTTTTATGGAAACATCAGGTCTGTTATTAGACAGCCTAAACCACATGAGAGAGACAGGAGGAAAGACAGGTTTTTAATGGAAACATCAGGTCTGTTATTAGACAGCCTAAACACATGAGAGCAGGAGGAAAAGACAGGTTTTAATGGAAACATCAGGTCTGTTATTAGACAGCCTAAACCACATGAGAGAGACAGGAGGAAGACAGGTTTTAATGGAAACATTCAGGTCTGTTATTAGACAGCCTAAACCACATGAGAGACAGGAGGAAGACAGGTTTTAATGGACACATCAGGTCTGTTATTAGACAGCCTAAACCCAGTCACCAGATCTCAATCTGTGGAATGAGATGGAACGAGCTATTTGGAGTAGAAATCCACTACCAGCCAACTTGACACAACTGTAGGAAGCATTGGAGTCAACATGGGCAGTATCCTTGTGGATCGCTTTCAACACCTTGAGACCGTGGCCCGACTAACTGAGGCTGTTCTGAGGGCAAAAGTGGGTGCAACTAATATTAGGAAGGTGTTCATAATGTTTTGTATAATCAGTGTTAATACACATAAACTACGCAATACATGAAATGCAATCACAAAACACAAAAAGCAAAACACAATCACATGAGTCAAACACATTCATACGCGTAAAAAGGCCCTCTAACATCCGCCTGCCTTAGAGGCCACACACTTTTACGCGTTTTGGAGATACAAAAAAAACTAAAGGCACAAAAAACATAAAAGCAGATTTCCCTAAATCTTGGTTACCTACCTATCATGTACCACATGTGTTGAATCTGACAGTGTCACCTAAATCCACAGGTTCCAAGTCCCAGAGTGCAATGTGGTCGGCCCCTGCGGCAGGGATTGGCGTGAGAGACGGAGAGACGAAGATTCTATTTGACCCTCGTAGCCCCGAGGAGGTCCTGGCTGATGAACTTCCTGCTTCTAACGGGCCAGACGCCACAGAGAAGACTGCTATCAGGTCAGCCTATTAAAGCTTTCAGTCTGGTGTTATATAGACTACAGAGAAGACTGCTATCAGGTCTGGTGTTATATAGACTACAGAGAAAGACTGCTGTCAGTCTGGTGTTATAGACTACAGGGAAGACTGCTATCAGGTCTGGTGTTATATAGACTCAGAGAAGACTGCTATCAGGTCTGGGTTATATAGACTACAGAGAAGACTGCTGTCAGTCTGTGTTATACAGACTACAGAGAAGACTGCTGTCAGGTCTGGTGTTATATAGACTACAGAGAAGACTGCTATCAGGTCTGGTGTTATATAGACTACAGAGAAGACTGCTTCAGGTCTGGTGTTATATAGACTACAGAGAAGACTGCTGTCAGGTCTGGTGTTATACAGACTACAAGAGGACTGCTGTCAGGTCTGGTGTTATATAGACTACAGAGAAGACTGCTATCAGGTCTGGTGTTATATAGACTACAGAGAAGACTGCTATCAGTCTGGTGTTATATAGACTACAGAGAAGACTGCTATCAGGTCTGGTGTTATATAGACTACAGAGAAGACTGCTGTCAGGTCTGGTGTTATATAGACTACAGAGAAGACTGCTGATCAGGTCTGTGTTATATAGACTACAGAGAAGACTGCTATCAGGTCTGGTGTTATATAGACTAAGAGAAGACTGCTATCAGGTCTGTGTTATATAGACTACAGAGAAGACTGCTATCAGTCTGTGTTATATAGACTACAGATGAAGAACTGCTGTTCAGGTCTGGTGTTATATAGACTACAGAGGAAGACTGCTAACAGGTCTGGTTTAGGGTTTAAACCCTGGTCCTGGATTTGACTACCATTCCTGTAGGGTTTTAACCCTGGTCCTGGAATTTGATACCATCCTGATAGGTTTAACCCTGGTCCTGGATTGATACCATCTGTAGGTTTTAACCCTGGTCCTGGATTGATACCATCCTGTAGGTTTTAACCCTGGTCCCGGATTAATGCCATCCTGTAGGTTTTAACCTGGTCCTGGATTGATACCATCCTGTAGGTTTTAACCCTGGTCCTGATGATTACCATCCTGTAAGTTTTAACCCTGGTCCTGGATTGATACCATCCTGTTAGGTTTTAACCCTGGTCCTGGATTGATACCATCCTGTAGGTTTTAACCCTCGGTCCTGGATTGATACCATCCTGTAAGTTTTAACCCTGTCCTGGATTGATACCATCCTCTGTAGGTTTTAACCCTGTCCTGGATTGATACATCCTGTAAGTTTTAAACCCTTTGGTCCGGAATTTAAATGCGCATCCTGTTAGTTTTAACCTGGTCCTGGATTGATACCATCCCTGTACGGTTTTAACCTGGTCCTGGATTGATACCATCCTGTAGGTTTTAACCCTGGTCCTGGGATTAACCAAATGGAGGTTTTTGGATATAAAAATAATATTTATCGAACAAAAGGAACATTTATTGTGTAACTGGGAGTCTCGTGAGTGCAAACATCCGAAGATCATCAAAGGTAAGCGATTAATTGTATTTCTTTTCGGACTTTCGTGACCAATCTACATTGCTGCTAGGTGTTTGTAATGTTTTGTCTAGTGATCTATAAACTCACAAACGCTTGGATTGCTTTCGCTGTAAAGCATATTTTCAAAATCTGACACGATAGGTGGATTAACAACAAGCTAAGCTGTGTTTTGGTATATTTCACTTGTGATTTCATGAAAATAAAAATAAAAAGTATTTTTTTWATTTATTTGGCGCTCTGCAATTCAGCGGTTGTTTACGAAAATGATCCCGTTGAAGGGATCCGTGCGGCAAGAGGTTTTAACTGTGTTGTTGTATACAACATTAGAGTTACTGTGTCATGGCTCTCCTCCYAATGGACATGTGATGTGGACTTACAGGAGGTTCTGTGAATGTCCTCCCTCAGGTCAACGTTGTGAGTGGAGATGAGACTCGAGGGAGGGTTGTGAGACTACAGGTGAGAGGTTCCCAGGAAGTTGAGAGGAAACTCACTTGGTTGTCTCATCGTCACGTAGTCATCGTTACAACACAACAGAGGGTATTTTAGGAGCCAAACAGGGACAACCCTCCCCCTCTCGGGGAGGGAGGTAGAGAGAGACAGAGGTATGTAGAAAGAGAAAGCGGGAGACTGAGGAGAACCAACCAACTGTATGGAAATGTGATCTCTGAAACACGGTGTATATTTCAGACCAGATACTGCCACATCAAACAGAGGCTTTGGTAGCTGTGTTTATTTCAGACCAGATACTGCCACATCAAACAGAGGCTTTGGTAGTTGGACAGACATGCACCATTGATATCCATCTTCAAAGGACTCTATCTGCCCATTCATGTCGTGGATGAATTCAATGAACATTATTCCACAGACAGACAAGCAACAGTATACAGGGTCTCTATGTCTATAGTATACAGGGAACAGTGCGGGGATGCATCTAGTTTTCAGGGGAAATGGAAAAGGAGCATGTGACTGGAATTACGCTTTTGGACGTTAAKAAGGCGACACTCCATCCTCCACGTCTACGGGTTAAACAGTGCAGAAGAAAACCTCKCACAACAGTTTTCTTTCTTCTCATCAGGAGCAGATTGAAAGGAAAACCATTAGGTTAGGTCATCTCTTATTAGCAGACCAATGGACATGAGAGATCTGTTAGACTGAGAGTCCAACATGAGAGATCTGTTAGACTGAGAGTCCAACATGAGAGATCTGTTAGACTGAGAGTCCAACATGAGAGATCTGTTAGACTGAGAGATCTGTTAGACTGAGAGTCCAACATGAGATATCTGTTAGACTGAGAGATCTGTTAGACTGAGAGTCCAACATGAGAGATCTGTTAGACTGAGAGTCCATGATGAGAGATTCTGTTAGACTGAGAGATCTGTTAGACTGAGAGTCCAAGAACATGACAGAGAGATCTTGTTAGACTGAGAGATCTGTTAGACTGAGAGTCCAACATGAGACATCTGTTAGACTGAGAGTCAACATAGAGAGATCTGTTAGACTGAGAGTCCAACATGAGACATCTGTTAGACTGAGAGTCCAACATGAGAGAATCTGTTAGACTGAGAGTCCAACTGAGAGATCTGCTAGACTGAGAGTCCAACATGAGAATCTGCGTAGAGAGAGTCCAACATGAGAGATCTGTTAGACTGAGAGTCCAACATGAGGATCTGTTTAGGACTGAGAGTCCAACATGAGAGATCTGCTAGACTGAGAGTCCAACATGAGACATCTGTTAGACTGAGAGTCCAACATAGACATCGCTAGACTGAGAGTCCAACATGAGACATCTGCTAGACTGAGAGTCCAACATGAGAGATCTGCTAGACTGAGAGTCCAACATGAGACATCTGTTAGACTGAGAGTCCAACATGAGAGATCTGCTAGACTGAGATCCAACATGAAGATATCTGTTAGACTGAGAGTCCAACATGAGAGATCTGCTAGACTGAGAGTCAACATGAGACATCTGCTAGACTGAGAGTCCAACATGAGAGATCTGTTAGACTGAGAGTCCAACATGAGACATCTGTTAGACTGAGAGTCCAACATGAGAGATTGCTAGACTGAGAGTCCAACATGAGATATCTGTTAGACTGAGAGACCAACATGAGAGATCTGTTAGACTGAGAGTCCAACATGAGAGATCTGTTAGACTGAGAGTCCAACATGAGACATCTGTTAGACTGAGAGTCCAACATGAGAGATCTGTTAGACTGAGAGTCCAACATGAGAGATCTGCTAGACTGAGAGTCCAACATGAGAGATCTGCTAGACTGAGAGTCCAACATGAGACATCTGTTAGACTGAGAGTCCAACATGAGAGATCTGTTAGACTGAGAGTCCAACATGAGACATCTGCTTGACTGAGAGTCCAACATGAGACATCTGCTAGACTGAGAGTCAACATGAGAGATCTGCTAGACTGAGAGTCCAACATGAGATATCTGTTAGACTGAGAGTCCAACATGAGAGATCTGTTAGACTGAGAGTCCAACATGAGAGATCTGCTAGACTGAGAGTCCAACATGAGATATTCTGTTAGACTGAGAGTCAACATGAGAGATCTGCTAGACTGAGAGTCCAACATGAGAGATCTGCTAGACTGAGAGTCCAACATGAGAGATCTGTTAGACTGAGAGTCCAACATGAGAGATCTGTTAGACTGAGAGTCCAACATGAGAGATCTGTTAGACTGAGAGTCCAACATGAGAGATCTGTTAGACTGAGAGTCCAACATGAGAGATCTGTTAGACTGAGATATCTGTTAGACTGAGAGACCTGGGTTAATATATCCAATACGGTTAGTATATCTGTTTGGTAGAGTTATTCATCTGCTTCTATTCTATTTTATTCATGTTATATTATATCTGTATCTATCAAGCGTATATAGTCGGCAGCAAGTTGAACTTTCTATCGTCTTTTGAAGTGTGTCCTCGGTTTAAAATGCTCTCTGTGTCGTGTATTCATGGAAGCCAAAGGAAGCCATGTTCCCCAAATAAAATAAAAACATAAAAATAACATGTAAAATGATGCTGTCCTCTCTCTGTTCATAATTTTACTTCAATTCCCAAGAGGCTGAACCAATCTCACAGAGAAAGCATCCGAAACCACGCCCCTCTGCCTCAGTATGTCATAAACCACGCCCCTCGCCTCAGTATGTCGTAAACCACGCCCTCTGCCTCAGCATGTCATAAACACGCCCCTCTGCCTCAGCATGTCGTAAACCAGCCCCTCTGTCTCTGCATGTCATAAACCACGCCCCTCTGCTCAGTATGTCATAAACCACGCCCTCTGCCTCAGTATGTCATAAACCACGCCCCTCTGCCTCAGTATGTCATAAACCACGCCCTCTGCCTCAGTATGTCATAAACCACGCCCCTCTGCCTCAGCATGTCGTAAACCACCCCTTGTCTCAGTATGTCATAAACCACGCCCCTCTTGCCTCAGTATGTCGTAAACCAGGCCCTCTGTCTCTGCATGTCAAAACCACACCCCTCTGTCTCTGCATGTCATAAACACCCCCTCTTCTCTGCTGTCATTAAACCACACCCCTCTGTCTCAGTATGTCTAAACACGCCTCTCGTCTCAGTATGTCATAAACCACGCCCCTTGCCTCAGTATGTCTAAACCACGCCCCTCTGTCTCAGTATGTCATAAACACGCCCTCTGCCTCAGTATGTCATAAACCACGCCCCTCTGCCTCAGTATGTCATAAACCACGCCCTCTGTCTCAGTATGTCATAAACCACGCCCCTCTGTCTCTGTATTCATAAACCACGCCCCTCTGTCTCAGTATGTCATAAACCACAGCCCTCTGTCTCAGTATGTCATAAACCACGCCCCTCTGTCTCAGTATGTCATAAACCACGCCCCTCTGTCTCTGCATGTCATAAACCACGCCCTCTGTCTCTGCATGTCATAAACCACGCCCCTCTTGCTCTGTATGTCATTAAACCACGCCCCTCTGTCTCTGTATGTCATAAACCACGCCCTCTGTCTCAGTATGTCATAACCACACCCCTCTGTCTCAGTATTCATAAACCACGCCCCTCTGTCTCAGTATGTCATAACACGCCCTCTGTTCTGCATGTCATAAACCACACCCTCTGTCTCGTATGTCATAAACCACACCCCTCTGTCTCAGTATGTCATAAACCACACCCGTCTGTTCAGTATGTCATAAACCCACCCCTCTGTCTCAGTATGTCATAAACCACGCCCTCTGTCTCAGTATGTCATAAACCACGCCCTCTGTCTCTGTATGTCATAAACCACGCCCCTCTGTCTCTCATGTCATAAACCACGCCCCTCTGTCTCTGCATGTCATAAACCACCCCCTCTGTCTCTGTCATGTCATATAAACCACGCCCCTCTGTCTCTGTATGTCATAAACCACGCCCCTCTGTCTCTGTATGTCATAAACCACGCCCCTCTGTCTCTGTATGTCATAAACCACGCCCCTCTGTCTCAGTATGTCATAAACCACACCCCTCTGTCTCAGTATGTCATAAACCTGAAAGATGAGGATGGCATCGGCTGTCTACAAGTATTTGTTGAGTTTTTTGAGTCAACATGTTTTTATACTTACGCACACACACAGAAATCACTACCATGGTCAGCCACTTCATATTCACCTTACTTTGATTGGACTAAATCGTTTTTGGTATTAAAAAAAAAAGTTCTCATTTACAACTGCGACCTGGTCAAGATAAACCAAAGCAGTGAGATACAGACAACAACACAGAGTTAAACATGGAGTAAACAAACGTACAGTCAATAATACAGTAGAAAAAAATWAAGTCTATATACAGTGTGTGCAAATCGCGTGAGGAGGTAAGGCAATAAATAGGCCATAGTAGTGAAGTAATTAGTTGTCAGTGTATCGGACTAAGCAGAGGTGATTAGATGAAGTTGAAATGGTTCTGGAATAGTGGAGGCAGATCCTGTTTTCTTTGCGACTTGCAGTAACTCTCCGTGGTTCTACATCAATAGTTGTTCTGTCCTAAAATGCCGGAAACATTACCTTGCTTGACCATGCTGTAAGTCATGTAACTGGTTGTTATAAGCAATATGATTTATTGACTGCACCGGACAGATTTTGCTCTCCGGTTTGGTGATGAAACAAATGTGTGGTTGAATTTATTCTGCCACTGTGTCTTCTTATTGTGTCGGCCTTAGGGCTATATATCTGGGTTGCAAGGCATATGAACTAACAGGTTATAGAAGCAAACAACGAAATTAACACAACACACAGGTTGTAGTATGTAGAAAAAATGATGGCTTGTTTTGTGATTTTCTCCACGCACCGCTACTGAATGTAATTTAAAATCAAAGGAAGTTGAACTGGAAACTCACCGTTGAGCCCGTTACCAGAGGGCTCGAGAGCGCTCTGTGACGTCCCCACCCTTCCGCCACCGGCATCTGGCGCGTTCGGCACCTCGGACAGCGACTGTCTTGTGCTCTGCCGTCCGATCTGGTTCGAGGAGGAGACGTTGAGGCGCACGCTCCTCTTCCTCCCGCGGTCAGACTTCGGGGCGGAGATGCTCCGGTCAGTCTCGTGCTCGGGTTCTGAACCAACTTTGACCAATGCGTGTCTGGTCCGCCTGGTCATGGCAGACGTCACAGAGCCCATGGCGGTGGCTTCAATACTTGTTTTTAGTGATCAGAGCAGCAGGTCTTTAGAAAGGTAAAGTCCAGTGAAGGAAGCATAATATGGATATTCAAAAACATTCCCCGTGAAGTCTTCCAGTAGGTTTTCAGAGAAACAGCCTGGTACCAGTATCTAAAACTCACCGGAGCGAGTAGGGAGAGGAAACTTCTTCATCGTTCAAATGATTTGTTGGTTCATCGGTTTTCCTCCTCTCCTTCCCCGCAGACTGTAGCAGCCCAGTCCATGCTGGGTGAAATATTTCCAGACAGCAGAACAGTGTTTGGGTTCATCATCCTCCCGCAAGCTTTTCCTCCTCTCATCCTCCTCTTCTCTCAGAGGCATCCTGTCTGTCGCCAGGGGATGGCGTCACATGGTGGAGAAAGTTGCTATGTCAAACACAAGGGAGTCTCAAGGGCAAAGACCTGCAAAAACAAGCTCAGTAATGAGTCTGGTGCTTGTCGGATGTATTAATACCGCAGGAAATCAAGCGCTCCGGAACCCCCGGGCTCCCGAGTGGCGCAGTGGTCGAAGGCACAGCATCTCAGTGCTAGAGGCGTCACTGCAGTCCCTGGTTCTAGTCCATCTGCATCACATCCGGCCGTGATTGGGAGTCCCATAGGGCGGCACACAATTGGTCCAGAGTTGTAAATAAGAATTGGTTCTAGTCTAGTTAAATAAAGGTAAATAAAAMATATGTATTTTCAGCTCTGCTGCAGTTTAAGAGGGGATTTCTAATGGTCAGCATGCATCATTCTACAGTACCCATCCAATTGAAGGTGGTGTAGGGAGAAATGGGGAGGACTGCTCATTGTAATAGCTGGAATAGAAAGCTATCAAACACTACACATTTTCAACTGTTTTTTAAAATGTATATATTTATCAGAGTTAATATAATCCTAGAATGGACATGAACCTTCTTAAGATGTTACAAAGGTCAGCCATGTTGGTCAGGGAGATGGCCAACCATGGTTTGGTCAGGGAGATGGCCAACCATGGTTTGGTCAGGGAGATGGCCAACCATGGTTAGGTCAGGGAGTTGGTCAGGGAGTTGGTCCAGGGAGTTGGTGCAGCCATGGTTAGTCAGGGAGATGGCCAAACCTGGTTTAGAGTCAGGGAGATGGCCAACATGGTTTGGTCAGGGAGAGTGGCCACCATGGTTTGGTCAGGAGGAGAATGGCCTAACTATCATGTGTTTGGTCCAGGGAGATGGCCAACCAGTGGTTTGGTCAGGGAGAATGCAACGCCAGTTTGGTCCAGGAGATGGCCAAACCATGGTTTGGTCAGGGAGATGGCCAACCATGGTTTTGGTCAGGGAGATGGCCAACCATGGTTGGTCAGGGAGATGGCCAACCATGGGTTAGGTCAGGGAGATGGCCCATGGGTTAGGTCAGGGAGATGGCACGGGAAGTTGTCAGGATGGTCAGGGAGTTTGTTCCAGGATGCAGGGAGTTGGTCAGGGAGATGGCCAGGGAGTTGGTCAGGGAGTTGGTCAGGGAGTTGGTCAGGGAGATGGCCAGCCATGGTTAGGTCAGGGAGATGGCCAGCCATGTTGGTCAGGGAGATGCTGTCATCAGTTATGCATTGGAGCATGGGAGGGGCGGAGTTTGAGTCAAATCAAATCAAAGTTTATTTGTCACGTGCGCCGAATACAACAGGTGTAGACCTTACAGTGAAATGCTTACTTACAGGCTCTAACCAATATCTCTCTCATCATCACTCAATACCTAGGTTTACCTCCACTGTATTCACATCCTACCATACCTTTGTCTGTACATTAGACCTTGAAGCTATTTTATCGCCCCCAGAAACCTCCTTTTACTCTCTGTTCRGGACGTTCTAGACGGCCAGTTCGTATAGCCTTTAGCCGTACCCTTATCCTACTCCTCCTCTGTTCCTCTGGTGATGTAGAGGTGAATCCAGGCCCTGCAGTACCTAGCTCCACTCCTACTCCCCAGGCGCTCTCTTTTGATGACTTCTGTAACCGTAATAGCCTTGGTTTCATGCATGTTAACATTAGAAGCCTCCTCCCTAAGTTTGTTTTATTCACTGCTTTAGCACATTCTGCCAACCCGGATGTCTTACCCGTGTCTGAATCCTGGAAAACCACCAAAAAATCTGAAATTTTCATCCCTAACTACAACATTTTCAGACAAGATAGAACGGCCAAAGGGGGCGGTGTTGCAATCTACTGGAAAGATASCCTGCAGAGTTCTGTCTTACTATCCAGGTCTGTACCCAAACAAGTCTCTCACCGTTGCCGCCTGCTATAGACCACCCTCTGCCCCCAGCTGTGCTCTGGACACCAWATGTGAARTGATTGCCCCCCATCTATCTTCAGAGCTCGTGTTGCTAGGTGACCTAAACTGGGACATGCTTAACACCCCAGCCATCCTACAATCTAAGCTTGATGCCCTCAATCTCACACAAATTATCAATGAACCTACCAGGTACCACCCCAAATCCATAAACACGGGCACCCTCATAGATATCATCCTAACCAACTTGATCTCTAAATACACCTCTGCTGTTTTCAACCAAGATCTCAGCGATCACTGCCTCATTGCCTGCATCCGTAATGGGTCAGCGGTCAAACGACCTCCACTCATCACTGTCAAACGCTCCCTGAAACACTTCAGCGAGCAGGCCTTTCTAATCGACCTGGCCGGGGTATCCTGGAAGGATATTGATCTCATCCCGTCAGTAGAGGATGCCTGGTCATTTTTTAAAAATGCCTTCCTCACCATCTTGAATAAGCATGCCCCATTCAAGAAATTTAGAACCAGGAACAGATATAGCCCTTGGTTCTCTCCTGACCTGACTGCCCTTAACCAACAGAAAAACATCCTATGGCGTTCTGCATTAGCATCGAACAGCCCCCGTGATATGCAACTTTTCAGGGAAGCCAGAAACCAATATACACAGGCAGTTAGAACAGCCAAGGCTAGCTTTTTCAAGCAGAAATTTGCTTCCTGCAACACAAACTCAAAAAAGTTCTGGGACACTGTAAGAACACCTCCTCCCAGCTGCCCACTGCACTGAAGATAGGAAGATAGGAAACACTGTCACCACCGATAAATCCGCTATAATTGAGAATTTCAATAAGCATTTTTCTACGGCTGGCCATGCTTTCCACCTGGCTACCCCGACCCCGGACAACAGCACTGCACCCCCCACAGCTACTCGCCCAAGCCTTCCCCWWTTCTCCTTCTCCCAAATCCAGTCAGCTGATGTTTTGAAAGAGCTGCAAAATCTGGACCCRTACAAATCAGCCGGGCTAGATAATCTGGACCCTTTCCAATTCTCAAATTATCTGCTGAAATTGTTGCCAACCCTATTACTAGCCTGTTCAACCTTCTTTCATGTCGTCTGAGATTCCCAAGATTGGAAAGCAGCTGCGGTCATCCCCTCTTCAAAGGGGGAGACACTCTAGACCCAAACTGCTACAGACCTATATCTATCCTACCCTGCCTTTCTAAGGTCTTCGAAAGCCAAGTCAACAAACAGATTACCGACCATTTCGAATCCCACCATACCTTCTCCGCTATGCAATCTGGTTTCAGAGCTGGTCATGGGTCACCTCAGCCACCCTCAAGGTCCTAAACGATATCTTAACCGCCATCGATAAGAAACAATACTGTGCAGCCGTATTCATTGACCTGGCCAAGGCTTTCGACCTCTGTCAATCACCACATCCTCATCAGCAGCCCCTCACTAGCTTTAAGCACCAGCTGTCAGAGCAGCTCACAGATTACTGCACCTGTACATAGCCCATCTATAATTTAGCCCAACAACTACCTCTTTCCCTACTGTATTTATTTATTTATTTATTTTGCTCCTTTGCACCCCATTATTTCTATCTCTACTTTGCACATTCTTCCACTGCAAATCTACCATTCCAGTGTTTTACTTGCTATATTGTATTTACTTCGCCACCATGGCCTTTTTTTGCCTTCACCTCCCTTATCTCACCTCACTTATTTTTCTACTGTATTATTGACTGTATGTTTGTTTTACTCCATGTGTGGCTCTGTGTTGTTGTATGTGTCGAACTGCTTTGCTTTTATCTGGCCAGGTCGCAATTGTAAATGAGAACTTGTTCTCAACTTGCCTACCTGGTTAAATAAAGGTTAATAAATGAAAAGAATATATATAATAATCATTAATACTGCCCCATCACACCACTCTGATTAATCATTAATACTTCCCATCACACACTCTTATTAATCATTATACTGCCACCATCACACCACTCTGATTAATCATTAATACTGCACCATCACACCACTCTGATTAATCATTAATACTGCCCCATCACACCACTCTGATTAATCATTAATACTGCTCCATCACACCACTCTGATTAATCATTAATACTGCCCCATCACACCACTCTTATTAATCATTTAATACTGCCCTCCATCACACCACTCTTATTAATCATTAATACTGCCTCCATCACACCACTCTTATTAATCATTAATACTGCCTCCATCACACCACTCTTATCATTAACATCCATCACACACACATCGCTGTGCCAGTCTTTCTATGCCTGGAATGTCTGGGGGTGAATTATGAGACAAATACTGTATGCTGATGTATGCTGATGTACAAAACATTTAAATGTAYATTTGTTTTTGTTATTGCTGTCAGGTTTTGCTCATTGGGAAGTGCTGATATTGTATCATATAATAAGACAGACAGCTTTCTAAGAAAACTCATTTATGGTCTGTTTACATATATTTTAGGGGCTATTTATAGAGACAATTGGTATAAACCCTGTATAAAATTATATGACAATATTTTAGGTTGACTACAATTCTATTAAAACATTTATGAGACCTTACTTTTATTAAGTAAAATAAGAAAATGGATCACCTATGCCTCTATTGCCATTCATTCCAATTAGTGGATTTGTTTTGGATTTCTCCCTGACCAAGATGGCTGCCATTTTCACCCCATTCTGGAACATTTAGGGCTTATGACTTAACCCCTCTAGGAGTTTAGTAGGATCTTTATGAGTTATGCCTGGTTTAAATACATCAATATAACATCATTAGAACAAGAGGTGTGTAAATATTCCAGCTGAGTGGGGCATCTGTGTCTCTGTGTGTTGTTCACAGGATCACCACCTGGTTGCAGTAATCAGCTACAGCCGGCTATCAGGCAGACTGTCACCACTGTTGGCAATAAGAAATACAGCAAAGCACTACTGAGGTTTATTCTGGTTTAAAAGGGGACACGCTTATAGTCAAATCAAATCAAATCAAATATTATTCATTCTTCTTGGAGGGTTTCTACAGCTGTGATGTTGGCTGGAGAACACTATAAGTGAGTGAGAGGAGACCTGAGAGCTGTGTTCAACATGTGATTGGGCCCACCTCCCATTGCAGTAAGGTGTAACCCTTCGCCACTGACCCAGGACCAGTTTAACGCTTCACCACTGTTCCCAGGACCAGTTTAACGCTTCACCACTGACCCAGGACCAGTTTAACGCTTCACCACTGACCCAGGACCAGTTTAACGCTTCACCACTGACCCAGGACCAGTTTAACCCTTCACCACTGACCAATAACCCAGGACCAGTTTAACTCTTCACCACTGACCAATGACCAGTTTAACTCTTCACCACTGACCCAGGACCAGTTTATCCCTTCACCACTGACCCAGGACCAGTTTAACCCTTAATGACTGACCCAGGACCAGTTTAACTCTTCACCACTGACCCAGGACCAGTTTAACTCTTCACCACTGACCCAGGACCAGTTTAACTCTGTTTTTATCACACTTCTTAACTCTATTTCCTGTTTTTATCACATACAACACACTTCTTAATTCTATTTCCTGTTTTTATCACATACAACACACTCACATACCTCTATTTTTCCACCTCGTTTTTTAATCACATACAACAACACTTCCTAATTATCTCTATTTCCATCGTTTTTAAACTCTATTTAACACACGATTCTTAACTTATCTTTCCACCTGTTTTTTTATCCATAAACACCACACTTCTTATTCTATTTCTGTTTTTATCACATACAACACACTTCTTAATTCTATTTCCTGTTTTTATCACATACAACCAACTTCTAATTCTATTTCTGTTTTTATACATACAACACACTTCTAATTCTATTTCCTGTTTTATTCACATACAACACACTTCTTAATTCTATTTCCTGTTTTTATCACATAACAACACTTCTTAATTCTATTTCCTCTGTTTTTATCACATACAACACACTTCTAATTCTACTTTCCTGTTTTTATCACATTACACACACACATCACATCCTTAACTTCATATTTCCTGTTTTATCTACATAACAACACACTTCTTAATTCTATTTCCTGTTTTTATCACATACAACACACCTTCTTAATTCTATTTCCTGTTTTTATCACATAACACACTCAAATTCTATTTCCTTGTTTTTAATCCTACCATAACAACACACTTCTAATACTCTATTTCCTGTTTTTTATCACATAAACACACTTCTAAACTCTATTTCCTGTTTTTATCACATACAACACACTTCTAATCTATTTTCCTGTTTTTTTATCACATACAACACACTTCTAAACTCTATTTCCTGTTTTTATCACATACAACACACTTCTAAACTCTATTTTCCTGTTTTTTACACCATACAACACACTTCTAAACTTCTATTTCCTGTTTTTTATCACATACAACACACTTCTCTAATCACTACTTTATTTCCTGTTTTTATCACATACACACACACTTCTAAACTCTATTTCCTGTTTTTATCACATACAACACACTTCTAAACTCTATTTCCTGTTTTTATCACATACAACACACTTCTAAACTCTATTTCCGTTTTTATCACATACAACACACTTCTTAATTCTATTTCCTGTTTTTATCACATACAACACACTTCTTAATTCTATTTCCTGTTTTTATCACATACACACTTTAAACCTACAAATAAAACTTACATTTCATTATTTCCTGTTTTTATCACATACAACACAAACTATGGAACATACACACCTTCTCTAATTCTTATTTCCTGTTTTTATCACATACAACACACTTCTTAATTCTATTTCCTGTTTTTATCACATACAAAACAGTACAAACACAGCTTCCACTCTATTTCCTGTTTTTATCACATACAACACACTTCTTAATCTATCTTACACTGTTTTTATCACATACAACACACTTCTTATTCTATTTCCTGTTTTTATCACATACAACACACTTCTACACTCTATTTCCTGTTTTATCATAGTAGTATAATAATAGTTACAACGTCGGTGTTATAATTCTGCTTTAATACCCTCCACTCTCTCATCGGGAAAACTGCCTGGAAGTCTAGAATTTACATTCCCATTAGGGGGAAACAAGTTGCTTAGGAGTAATCAGCATGAATTAGGTCAGCTCAACAGTGGAGGGACTGTACGTTTCAGAGAACTGCAAATTGGTGGCCTTGTGGCACAAAGGAAATTAAGAGGATTTAGTACGTCAAATACTTCCCTGAGACCGAGGATGTCTTTCTACCAGTTTATTGTTTTTTTTATAGGAAGGACAGTGTTTCATGTGTTTCTCTTACGCTAGACTGACAGATGCATAACAGGCTGTGAAGGACAGGCAAGCTGGTTCATTCAGACAAATAATAATATTGTATCTGGTAACATTGACAGGTTTTTACAGAGTTGACAAAATATTGATGTGACGACAAATGTAACATTTCTAGAGTCTCTGCATTCCCTCTCCGCATTCCCTCTCCGCATTCCCTCTCCGCATTCCCTCTCTTCATTCCTCTCTTCATTCCCTCTCTTCATTCCCTCTCTTCATTCCCTCTCTTCATTCCCTCTCTTCATTCCCTCTCTTCATTCCTCTCTTCATTCCCTCTCTTCATTCCCTCTTCCGCATTCCCTCTCCGCATTCCCTCTCCGCATTCCCTCTCTTCATTCCTCTCTTTTCATTCCCTCTCTTCATTCCCTCTGTCAGGTTGTCTGCTGTGGGTAGGTAGTCCTGTCAGTGTTGTTGCTGTGGGTAGGTAGTCCTGTCAGGTTGTGTTTGCTGTGGGTAGGTAGTCCTGTCAGGTTGTGTTTGCTGTGGGTAGGTAGTCCTGTCAGGTTGTGTTTGATGTGGGTAGGTAGTCCTGTCTGGTTGTGTTTGATGTGGGTAGGTAGTCCTGTCAGGTTGTTTGCTGTGGGTAGGTAGTCCTGTCAGGTTGTTTTGCTGTGGGTAGGTAGTCCTGTCAGGTTGTGTTGCTGTGGGTAGGTAGTCCTGTCAGGTTGTGTCTGCTGTGGGTAGGTAGTCCTGTCAGGTTGTGTCTGCTGTGGTAGGTAGTCCTGTCAGGTTGTGTCTGCTGTGGGTAGGTAGTCCTGTCAGGTTGTGTTGATGTGGGTAGGTAGTCCTGTCAGGTTGTGTTTGCTGGGGGTAGGTAGTCCTGTCTGGTTGTGTTTGCTGTGGGTAGGTAGTCCTGTCAGGTTGTGTCTGCTGTGGGTAGGTAGTCCTGTCTGGTTGTGTTTGCTGTGGGTAGGTAGTCCTGTCAGGTTGTGTTTGCTGTGGGTAGGTAGTCCTGTCAGGTTGGTGTCTGCTGTGGTATGTAGTCCTGTCTGGTGGAATGGTCCAGAAACATAATCTAGATATATAACAAACAGATATATTGTTTATGGCTGCGGGTTATAGAAATAGAATCTAGATAAAATATCATCTATGTTTTTCTGTGTTGTAGATGGCTGGTCTCTAGTTTGAAACATCGATGGGTTCATCATGGTTATGGACTCATTGATCACCGTGTTGGGAAGGGACAGAGAGACAACAGTTAACAAACCTGGTCAGACTCATTGATCAACGGAGGACAGAAGCAACTACACGCAACTCAGTCCCTGTTTGGGTGAGGACAGGAGACAAACAGTTAACACCTGGTACCAGACTCATTGATCAACCTGTTGGGGAGGGACAGAGAGACAACAGTTAACACCTGGTCAGACTCATTGATCACCTGTTGGGGAGGGACAGAGAGACAACAGTTAACACCTGATCATAACTGGACCCTGTGGCTCAGTCAGAGCATTGCACCAAGGGTCTTGGGTTCGATTCCTTTTTATGAATGCATATGCGTGACTCTTAGTGGCTTGGATGAAAGCGTCTGCTAAATGGGATACTTGTTAGGCTACATAGGCTTGTTCAAGGTGTCCAACCATTCTACGTGAAACGTGCTTTGATGATTAAATCCAAAAAGTCTGATTTAATTGTAATTTTTCGTATTTGTATTTTTTTAAAGCTCTGTTGACAGTGTGCCACATTCCAGCAGCGACTTTGATGATTTTACATGTGGTGTTCATCTGCAAAGTTGTTTCTGCAGGTCGTTAAAAAGCTAGATTACTGTACATGAACACGACACCAGCTGAATTACATTAGATTCCGCTCACTGCACCGTTGACGTCTCACAGAGAAACAATCGTTTTCCGGATAAATCTTTGAAAAAGAACAGGAATTTATATGATAAGTGTATACTAAAATATGAAAATACTACATGTCATGTCTCTAAATCTATATCCAGTTTACCTCTATATTGTTTATGTCCATCAGTTAGCCGTAATTCTCTCACAGCATCCAGCCTAGCTGACAATGCTATTTCCTGGCCTCCATTGATTTAGTCACCCTAGTCTTGTCCAGGACCTACAAAGGTAGAACCTCTAAGAACATTTTAATGGGTTATGATAGAGATGTGGTTAAGACCATTCTCCATCCCCTGGTCTGTGTGTCTGAACTCATCATGTGTATACATTAGAAGCTCATAGGTACAGACCAATCAACCCAGTGAACAGGGAATCTGTGTGTCTCAAGGTGGTTGTGGGTTCGATTGACACGGGCCACCAGTACCAAAAGCTTTCAGCAGATGGACGCTGTAAGTCTCTCTGGAGAACAGCAACACGCTGACCGTACCTGTCCATCTCTGGTCTCGATCGTCTTGATCAGAACCTACCTGTCCATCTCTGGTCTCGATCGTCTTGATCAGAACCTACCTGTCCATCTCTTATACCCCTGCAGGAGTCTGTAGACTGGTACAAGTCTAAGGTAGGCTGCACCCTATACCCTACACCCTATACCCTACAGGAGTCTGACGACTGGTACAAGTCAAAGGTAGGCTGCACCCTATACCCTATACCCTACACCCCCATACCCTACAGGAGTCTCTAGACTGGTACACAGTCCAAGGTAGGCTGCACCATACCCTGCTGGAGTCTGTAGACTGGTACAAGTCTAGGTAGGCTGCACCCTACCCTACACCTATACCCTACAGGAGTCTGACGACTGGTACAAGTCCAAGGTAGGCTGCACCCTATACCTATACCCTACACCCTACCCTACAGGAGTCTCTAGACTGGTACAAGTCCAAGGTAGGCTGCACCCTATACCCTGCTGGAGTCTGTAGACTGGTACAAGTCTAAGGTAGGCTGTTCCCTATACTCTACAGCAGGGGTGTCAAAGTCAAATGGACGGAGGGCCAAATAAAAAATTTAGCTACAAGCGGAGGGCCGGACTGTTCGAATGTTCATTGAAAAAATTTTAAATGACGCATATAGTCTAGTGAACCTAATTGAACCTACTGAAAACCTAACAAATATTATTCCAATATGATCAGATAAATAAAGCAATATTTTCTTATGGCTCTGTCAGTAATCTTTAATTTTCAACAGACACAAAAGAACAATTTCCTTTATATAAAAACCCCATAACATGAACATTAAATGAAAGAAACCGGTATTCAAGGCACCATCAGTAGCCTATATTTTCTATTTTAGCAAAAGTGGGCTAAATTTACTTCAAAGAAAAAACACATAATAGCATTTTCTATCATCCACTCAACTGAAATATTTTTAAAATATAATTGGATTGAAATACAATAAAATAAAGTGCAAAAATCTATTAATCAAAAACAACACTTTGTTTAAGGAGAAGTAACATGCAGTGAAAACAAATATTAACACTGAACTTTTAAACTTGAACTGAGTAAAAACTCTAATATGTGATTGCACAGTAATGTTCACTTGTTTGAGGTTGAGGGTGATACTTGGTGGTGTCCCATCTTTTCCACAAGTTCATCAATGTTCGGGGTAAGGCTCTGAGCTGAGGAAATCCTCAGAATTGAGTGGAGGTGTTCCAGCAGTAAGTCGACTTCTGTGTGATGTTTTGTTCAGGTTCATCAAAGAAAACAGTTGTTCACACAGGTATGTGCGGCCAAACATAGACAACGTTTGAGCAGCCTGGATGCGCAGCTGGGGCATTGTGTCGGGAGGAAACGGGCGAACTCCGCAGACCACTGCCGCATATTTTGCCCTCAGTGCATCATTGCATTGGAGGTCAATCAACTCCATTTGGAGGTTTGTGGTGAGCTTTCCACGTCAACAGCAAATGGGTTACCGAGCAGTTCCAACCTGCTTTTTGTGCTTCAAAGTCAGCAAATCGGCGTCGAAAGTCAGCGGCAAGCATACCTATTTTATCAGCCAACTGTGCGCTCGGGAACGCACTGGTAGAGAGCTTCTCTTTCATGGTCTGGCAGCTGGGAAAGTGGCTCAATTTTTCTTTCCGCATCTGCGTCTCCCACAGAGTCAGTTTGGTTTTAAATGCCTTCACTGTACTGTACATATCAGAGATGACATGATCCCGACCCTGCAGCTGCAAGTTCATTGCATTCAGATGACTCGTAATGTCACACAGAAAAGCCATTTCACACAGAAACATTTCGTCTCGGAGTTGTGTTGTGTCTTTCCCTTTGCTGTCCAAGAACAGACAAATCTCCTCACGAAGCTCGAAACATCTTTGAAGCACCTTTCCCTGGCTTAGCCATCGCACCTCTGTGTGATAAGGCAAATCACCATGCTCCGTTTCTAACTCCGTCAGAAATGCCTTGAACTGGCGGTGATTCAAACCTTTGGCTCTGATAAAGTTAACTGTGCGCGTGTTGATGCTCATTACATGCTCCATTTTCAAGGCTTTACCGCACAACGCTTCCTGGTGTATGATACAATGATAAGCTGTCAGCTCACCTGTCGCGTTTTCCTCTTGCATCTTTTCCCGTATCTTCGCCACCAGTCCGCTCCTGTGTCCACACATCGCAGGTGCTCCGTCGGTTGTCAAACCCACGAGTTTTTTCCCAAGGCAGCTCCATCTCATTTACACATCTTGAACACCTCTTCATACAAATCATGCCCCGTAGTTGTGCCATGCATAGGACGTAAAGCCAAAAACTCCTCTGTCACGCTTAGGCTGGAGTCCACTCCGCGGATGAAAATTGACAACTGGGCAATGTCAGAATGTCGGTGCTCTCATCCACAGCCAAGGAATATGCAATGAAATCTTTTCCCTTTTCACAAGCTGCTCTTTTAGATTGATGGACAACTGGTCTACTCTCTCGGAATGGTGTTTCTGCTCAGACTCACATTTAAAAAAGAGTTGCTTTTTTTCTGGGCAAACTTCGTCACATATTAATCATGCAGTTTTTGATGAAATCCCCCTCCGTAAATGGCCGGGCTGATTTAGCGACTCTTCTGCCAAAATAAAACTGGCCTTGACAGCAGCCTGGCCTTGTGATTTGGCTTTTTTGAACAGAGCCTGTCGAGATTTGAGGCCTCGTTTTAATTCCTCTGCCTTTTGTAGCCTTTGTTCCATGTCCATATTCTTGTTTTTGTCCGCGTGTTTCGTTTCATAATGTCGTCTCAGATTATACTCTTTCAGTACCCGCCACACTTTCTCCACACAAGAAGACACACAGGTTTTCCAGCTACCTCCGTGAAACTATACTCCGACTCCCACCTTGTTTGAAACCCCGGTTCTCAGTGTCCACCTTCCGTTTTGCCATTTTTGGATGGGTATCTGAAAGTTATTTTACTGTGATGCTGACGACTGCTGTGCCAATAAATATTGAAATGAAGCAGCCTACTGCTCGGTGCGTCACCGTTGCATTGTGGGAAATGTAGTATTGGTGCGTGTAAAAGATCTGCGGGCTGCCGGCTTGCTGCGGTCTGCGGGCCGGTTCTAATAATAAATCAAGATCATCCCAGGGGCCGTAAAAAACCTTCTCGCGGGCCGGATGTGGCCCGCGGGCCTTGACTCTGACATATGTGCTCTACAGCCTACACCCTATACCTACAGGAGTCAGACGACTGGTACAAGACAAGGTAGGCTGCACCCTATACTCATACCCTACACCCCATACCCTGCAGGAGTCTGTAGACTGGTACAAGTCCAAGGTAGGCTGTGCCCTACACCCCATACCCTACAGGAGTCTGTAGACTGGTACAGTCCAAGGTAGGCTGTTCCCTATACCCTATACCCTACACCCCATACCCTACAGGAGTCTGTAGACTGGTACAAGTCCAAGGTAGGCTGCACCCTATACCCTATATCCTACAGCAGTAGTCCCCTAACCCATTTTAATCCATTTCATATGTCGGAAGGTAGGTGCAGTGATTCAGCAGCCTAGTGCCGGGAAGAACAAGTGTTCCCATTTTGAACCATTTCATGTGTCTGGATGTAGAACTCCGACCTACCCGGCAGGCCCAGAGAGCAAATCAAGTGCACCTATAGGCCTACGCGTGGCCAGTCAGATCAGATCACGTGTCTGCAGTTTCCACGCTCCATAGACTGAAAAAGAAGCCTTGAACACACAGCAAAGTTGATACTGAGAGATTTCAAAACATTTAGAACCATGACTAGAGAGAGACTCAAGGAATACAGCAAAGAGCTGCTGTTAATATGAGTGACTTTATGTTTACGTTGTTTCTCAGCACTTTCAACACTTCTAGAAGCCAGACATGCGTTCTCCCTACTAATGGAGGCTGGTCTTTCTTTACTTCGAGGAATATTCCACTTAAACTGGACATCGGAGTAACAACATGAATTGGTGCATGGGGCAGATAATGCAGTGTGACTTGAGTTTTGCCATCAGCTGGAAGACAGAGGGAGGGAGGGGGAAGGGAGAGCAGAGGGAGGGGGGAAGGGAGAGCAGAGGGAGGAGGGAGTGAGAGCAGAGGGAGTGAGAGCAGAGGGAGGGAGGGAGGGAGGGAGGGAGGGAGGGAGGGAGAGGGGAGGAGGAGGGAGGGAGGAGGAGGAGCGAGGGAGGCGGAGGGACGGAGAGCGAGTCGGGAGGCGTGAGTCGGGTGAGGTGGCCTCACCCTGCAGGAGGTATTGTCTACACCCTATACCCTACACCCTGCAGGAGTTACTGTCTGCACCCTATACCCTACACCCTGCAGGAGTTATTGTCTACACCCTATACCCTACACCCTGCAGGAGTTATTGTCTACACCCTATACCCTACACCCTGCAGGAGTTACTGTCTGCACCCTATACCCTACACACCTGCAGGAGTTATTGTCTGCACCCTATACCCTACACCCTGCAGGAGTTACTGTCTGCACCCTATACCCTACACCCTGCAGGAGTTACTGTCTGCACCCTATACCCTACACCCTGCAGGATTTATTGTCTACACCCTATACCCTACACCCTGCAGGAGGTATTGTCTACACACCTATACCCTACACCCTGCAGGAGGTATTGTCTACACCCTATACCTACACCCTGCAGGAGTTATTGTCTACACCCTATACCCTACACCCTGCAGGAGGTATTGTCTACACCCACCC
>NC_036873.1:7669758-7685714 GCF_002910315.2 Salvelinus sp. IW2-2015 | reverse complement strand
TTAGCAGCACAGAATCGAGTGGTTTAATTACAATCAAAGTGGATCAGTGGCAACAGGTCACGCATTCTCGTGCCGCCACAAGCTTGGAAAGGGACTAAACGTTAACAGACGGGTTTTACGATATTTACTCGGATCTAGCATGGACTAAAAGATCTACAGGGAAGTGGACAGTGCAAAACTGAAAGAGGATGCGGGGCTGAGCATTACGGTAATTTAAATGCCAAACCGACTGAAGTATAAGATTCTTTAAGTATTAACTGTACTAGACACTAACAGATGCTGCTGTCGTACAGCGCCAGACATGCCCTGCCGGCCAATGAGCAATAGGGCAGTCAACTGCAGAACCAATACCGGCAGTTACACTGTTCTCCACATAAATAGGTATAAGTAACAGTTCCTACAAGATTAGCTCTTTAACTTTTGGGACGCAGGCTTTTCCATTCCAAGAATCTTAGGGATGGGCAAGTCGATTAAGGGGTCTGGCGAAACAGCAACGGAATCTGCATTGAGTTCCGTTAACAAACTTGGTTCCTTCAACATAGTAATCCGGAATTGGAGCAAGCTTACACACATAGCTCTACAGCTGTGGCTGCACACATGGCCCCAAATCCCCCAAACGCAATATCTAACGGACAATTCCGAATAGTATATAGCAAACTATGACTCGGGTCCAATGGTGTCTATTAACATCTGTCCAACTGTGAATATAATATACTGTGCATGAATGTATGATGGTGTGTGGTTGGTGAGTGTCCAAATCGTGGGTTAACCACGTGTGTCTAAATGTCTTTAATGCATTCACTCAGTCCGGGTCATCTATGTTAACACAGGGTGCCGTCTCCTTAAATCAGCACACGGTATGTATCTGCATGACATTCTAACACTTACCCAGAGTCGCCGATGATCGTGTTTCTTAAATAATGTCGTGCTCGTCTAAACCTGCGTGCGCCAGCGACTAAACCTCTCCGGACGCGTCTTTCGAAAAAATGCCAATCACGTTTGACCTTGTTGCGCCTCCTTCTGCTAGAGGTCCTTCGCGTTCGGAAACCTGAGTCGCACGTTTGCCGCCATGACGAACGTCAAAAGAGAAGCGCCCTTCGTTCCCTTGGCCTATAAGCCTCCCTAGTATGAACTCGTAGCGGCGTCACCTCTAGCCCGACCTGTAGAAGACTTTCCGCCGACCTGTACGAGCATGGTGCCACTTCTCTACTTATGCGTTCCTATCTGATTCACACATACTCGCTCGACGGGCAGGCGCATTAACCCGCTGTAAGCAGATACCAAGCGGAGCTAGTTTTTCTGACCAGATTCCATGTTGTGTGCGAGGCTCGGCGCCCGACCGTTACGCTGAGCCGCTAGAGCACTTTGTAGGTCCATACGGTCAGAATCGCGCCATTCAGCTGTTACATACCTGATCTTTGTCTCTGAGAAATAACCAACTACGCGCGTAACGTCCATCATCGCCGATTTTCACGAAACACGGACGTGATCTTTTCGCCAGTTATTTGCTGTGATTTGTGTTATATCTTTCCCGGCCCTGTCCTTTAAGATGTTAAGGAATAGTTGGTTATGATTTTGGGTGTAGATGCTTCCCAGTGATGATCTGATGGTAGAAAATGCGAAAATGATGGTTGGTTGATTGTGATGATGAGATGATGATTGTGTTGGTGAAAAGATAGATAAAGCAGCATGATGATGGTGATGATATGTGATGATGGTGGTGATATAGAGGTGATGATGATGGTGATGTATATTGATTGATGAAAGTAGAAAGAGAGAACCACTTGAAGAGTGAAAACTTTGCTCATGTACAGCATGAGGCAAACAAAGAAATACTGACTTGACCTCCAAAGGTCCATGTTCTTCCTCTACATTTCAGAATCCCTCTGCCGTTGCCAAATCTTCTCCTCCGTTAACCTGAGAGGTGGGTCCTGTTTTCTTAATCACTCGCCTCACCAAGTGATTAACAAATCCTTCGATAATATGCTTGTAATCAATATATCAATAATTTTGCTGTATCATTAAATCAATCAATTGCTGCTTTATAGGAAAAACTCCTCTCTTTTCCATTGTCATCTGTCCGCTATAGAAACATGATGGATTCCAGACCCCATGGTTGAAACCCACGATGTCCAAAAAGGTTCTTGATCAAGACGATCGAGACCAGAGATGGACAGGTAGTTCGATCAAGGACAATCGAGACCGGGTGTAGGGTATAGGGTATAGGGTGCAGCCTACCTTGGACTTGTACCAGTCGTCTGACTCCTGCATGTTCTTGGAGGCCAGGTTCTCGTACTGAGAGCGGACGTCCCTGAGAGCGCCCGTCAGGTCTGGCTTCACCACATCAATGTCCATCTGCACCTGCTGCGACACCTGCACCTGAGACTGCAGCTCCAACAGCTCCTACAGACAGGGGTCAGAGGTCAGAGAGGGGTCAGCACCTGAGACTGCAGCTCCAACAGCTCCTACAGACAGGGGTCAGAGGTCAGAGAGGGGTCAGTACCTGAGACTGCAGCTCCCACAGACAGGGGTTAGAGAGAGATCCTATGAATTAGGTTAGAAGAGTTAGCGAGGTAACTTTGGTTAACTCTGAGTTCATCTCGGGATAGCCAGTCATTCGAATGTGGCCCAGCTTTAAGCCAGGTAAATTTCTATGGCAATGAATCCTTCAGAACTAACCTGCTCCGGGGAAAGCTAACTCACAGCTAACCTCACTTACCCTGAATGAAATGACTGAGCCATGAGTTGAAGACCAACGAAATCAGATTCCCTCTTGCAAATATTGCGTCATCATCCCCTTTATTTGAGGAAGACGACAAATGAAATATTTGATGAATCAAATGTTGTGTGTAAAAAAAAATATTAAATATTAAAATACCTACCACATTATTTAGTAATCACAGAATCATTTGAAACTTCTGGAATTGTAAAACTTTTGTATGACTGAATAACATGTATTTTATCGATAGGAGGGGAAGGTGGATTGATAAGCACACCAAAGACGGCATTAACGATAAGTAACAAAAATAAAAATGGTACTTCTTGAAGCCTATTTCACACCATAGCCTGCTGAATTTGCAAGATAATATTTTTGATTTCGGTACAAATATATGTGGCACTGACTAGGGCTGTGGCGGTCATTCAATTTTGTCAGCCGGTATCAAGCAAATAACTGCTCACGGTAATTGACCATTAATTAACATAAACACGTTTAGAATCTCCTGGCTTCCTGCAGGCCTTTGGAACATCTACATTTTAAAAAGTCTAATAAATCCATGTGATATAGCCTACACCATCACAATAAATCCATTATTTATTTTAGACAGCTCTAAAGAAACATGATATGAAGAAAATAAGAATTTATTCTTAACTGACTTGCCTAGTTAAATATACATAAAAAAGGAGGGCTGTCATCTATGCACATAAATAGCGAGTGGAAGATGCTATTCCCGTGGTTCAGCCAGGTAGGCGAAGCAATGTGCTTCGTATTAGGAAAGTTGAGGAATAAACATAGTAGGCCTAGCCTATAGAAAGCTGATGGGATCCTCCTCTTTTTAATAGAGGCCATCACTCGGTTTTCTCCCGCAATTGCATAGCCTATAGAAATGTTTCGCAACATGAGCTCATGGGCTCTCAATTAGTGTTTGATTAGATGTTCCATTACATTTGCATTGATGTCAGAGTGATTACAGGGACAATAGAGTGCTGAGTCCCAGGCAGGTAGCAAGTTTGGTAGACTACTATCTGACTATCAGCAGCATCAGAGCTTGGAGAAGCCTAATTACCGCGACTAAACGGTCAGGTGGAATTTGACTGCCATCATGACTCGTGACCGCAGGTGTGGTGGTAATACGTTCACCATAACAGCCCTAACACTGACTCGCCCATGGATTGATGTTTCACCACTGCCACTCTCATGACTCAATGACGTGTTCGGCATTCAACTAGCCAGGTGCGACACACTCAATACATTTACAAGCCCGCTAGAGTAAGCTGCAGGCAGACGAGCAATTTCCACCGCCGTAGTACGGATAAAGTCTGAGTTGGAATGTGAAGCTATCTACATTTACATTTACATTTAAGTCATTTAGCAGACGCTCTTATCCAGAGCGACTTACAAGTTGGTGCATTCACCTTATGATATCTGATTAGCTTTAGATAACCCAGAGTAGATGTAGCATGTTTCGTAGGATATCCCTCTGGGGTCAGAGGTCAAGGGTCAAAGAAGGGGGAGGGGGTGTGAGAGATAGTGTGTGGGTGTGTCAGTGTTGTTGTGTGTGTGTGTGTGTGTGTTTACATCCATGTGTGTGTGTGTGTGTGTGCGTGCGTGTGCATGGGTATGTGTGTGTTCTGACCTCATCGTGTAGTTTCTTCAGGAAGTTGATCTCCTCCTGAAGCGACTCCACCTTCCTCTCCAGGTCCAGACGAGACAGAGCTGCGTTGTCCACATCCTGAACACAACACGATGAACAGGGATAACCACACACACATTTTCTTCATAAGTCAAGACAGAAATGTCCTCATGAAACTAATTATTTCTCTCTCGCCTCTCTTTTTGTAACTGACCGAGAGACTACCAGAGCCAGACGGGTCACATTGTGTCTCGCTCTGATAACCCTGGCCGGTCCCCCATCCCGCCCTCCCTCCTCCAGACAGAACTCTAGTGCCCTGCTATCCTCCCCTCTGCTCTATCTGTCTCCTACAGCAGCCAAAAGACTTCTCCCACTGCTGCCAAAATAGAGGCCTGGTCAGCCAGCCGTACTGACAGTGTCTCCTACAGAAGCCAACAGACCTCTCCCATTGCTGCCAAAATAGAGGCCTGGTCAGCCAGCCGAACTAACAGAGTCTCCTACAGAAGCCAACAGCCAGTCACCTAGAGCCAGCCATCTCTACAGCAGGCTGAGGGCCTGAGCCAGGTCTGCAGTGGGAGACCCCATGATAAATATATGGGTGGTATGGCTCAAAAGCTCTGCAGCAGCCGGCCATCTCTATAGCAGGTCTGGATGGATGGCTGACAGAGCAGGACCTGGCTTGTGGGGTCCACCCGGAGATCGGGCCCCCCAGATAGCATGTGTTTAGAATGACAGTAAATGAGCTTTAAAACAGCTTGAACATTTCTCTCTCAGCCTCATGGTAAAATGTGTAGACTGGCAGGAAGTTAGCTCAGGGAATCTGGAATGACGGTATAATCCTTGTCCGGCAGGAACATCTATTTTTATGGATTTTGATGCATTATTTGAACTTAAAATGTACATACAGGCAAATTTCCTAAATGGATCAGGAATGAGCAGGGGCAGAAATACCATCAGGACCCCTTATTCATGTCCTCATTACATCTAGTGCAACAAGACCACTCATGGTCTGGAATGTTCTCTACTGTTGATAGATGTAAACAAACAATATTGGAATCACCATGGTTACAACCATGACCCGTCACCTGCACCTGCCTGACAGATTAAAATAGAACATGGACATTTCATTTTGGAGTCTGTCGTAGCTGTCACGTCTGCTCCCGCTCTTCCCCTCCCCCTGGCGCTTGAGGGCGCCAGAATGCCTTGCATCACTCACTCCTGCCATCCATCACGTACACCTGCCTTTCCTCGTCACGCGCATCAGCGTTATTGGACTCACCTGGACTCTCTTATCACCCGTTCATTTCCTCCCCTATATGTGTCAGTTCCCCAGCTCTGTTCCCCGCTTCTGCATTGATTGTTTTCTGTTTGCTAACGCTGTTTATGTCTCGTTCCATGTCCGTTATTTATTAAATGTTACTCCCCGTACCTGCTTCGTCTCTCCAGCGTCATCTTTGTGACAGTAGCTGAATCAGAATTAGTTAGGTAACATAGATAAATAAGATGTTTTATTTACATAATATGCTTATGTGAGATACTTGTCATTAGAATGTCTCCCTTTGGACTATACTGTTGACAGTTGCAGTTATCCCTTCTCAGCTAGGGCTTAGTCACTTGAGGCCCAGAGAGGGGAGAGGTCAGGCTTGTCTTCATATGTCAATGTATCTGTTAAACCATGTGGTGCTATGCAGAATATCAGAAGGGGAGGAGGACAGAATGGAACATTGTCTTCTTATGGGAATGTGTCTGTAACTCTTCCTAAACCATGTGAAGGGATGGCGTGATTAATGGGGAACCAGTTAGTTATCTCCACAATGTCTGTAAGCCAGTCACTCCCTCCTTTTCCCATTGGGGGGAGGAGTATGGCAGTGTCTGGAACCATTCCCCTCTGATGTTGCACTATCTTGAGATAGTATATGACCTAGAAGTTACTCCCCTCAGTGAGCTTGTCCAGGAGTGGGAAGAAGAGGGGGTGTTCTTGAGATGGGAGAATCTAAAGTTGACAATTGATATATGCCATTGGATGAGGTAATGTTTTGGTACTATGAAGTACCAAGAACGAGATTAGAACCTCGTCTTAGAGACCAAACTGAACGATAATTCATAGCTAATGCTATCTGGCTATCGGATACTCCTCTCTCAAGTAAAAGGCCCTTTGTGAAGTTCCTGAGATCTGTGGTTCGTCATGTAAGTTGAGAGGGGTGTATCTTGGCTATAAAAGATCTTTGTATTCTCTTATAGGCACTCTCAGAATTAATTTATAGACACTGAATTGATCCTAGAGTCAAAGGGCTATGGTGAAGCTCATTTGATTAAAGATGAAGTTTAAATATAACTCTGACTTGTGTGTGGTTTGTAAACTCTCCTCATTTAGTAATACAGGAAAAGTCATAAAGCACCCAAGGAGAAACTACATTGCTACTGTCTATACCAGCTGAATGAGGAAGAAAAATGACATTTTTGTCAACGTAAAACATCAACTATGTCAGAGTGATAGAATGGTTGTTTTTATTGTCGATTTTTAGATTTAAAAAATTCCATATTTTACAAATGTTTTTTTAGCGCCAAAATGTCTGTTTTGAGTATCTGTCAACTCCATCAGTGATGGTTAACCCTCTTAAGATCGTCTTTCTGGTCAGTATTCTGAAAAACATATTGTAATCATTGTTCTGCAACATATTATAATCACGGTTCTGCTTAAACAATTGAAGTATTTTCTGTGCTGGACTTAAGGGAAAATGTGTTTGCTTTAAAAATGTTGTTTTATGTTCTAAATCTAACAAAACATGTCAAAATGCAAACGTTGATGAAATTAGCCCTGGAGCATCCAATAGTGCTATAAATCAACCCCCTCCTGTACTCCCTGCTCACTCATGACTACACGGCCAGGCACGACTCCAACACCATCATTAAATGTGCAGACGACACAACAGTGGTAGGCCTGATCACCGACAACAACGAGACAGCCTATTGGGAGGAGGTCAGAGACCTGGCCGTGAGGTGCCAGGACAACAACCTCTCCCTTAACGTGATCAAGACAAAGGAGATGATTGTGGACTACAGGTGTCAGAGGAAGGCCCTAAAAATTGTCAAAGACTCCAGCCACCCTAGTCACAGACTGTTCTCTCTGCTACCACACGYCAAGCGGTACCGGAGCYCCAAGTCTAGGTCCGAGAGGCTTCTAAACAGCTTCTACCCCCAAGCCATYAGACTCCTGAACTAGTCAAATGGCTACCCAGACTATTCACATTGCTCCCCCCCTTCTCCACATCACTGCCACTCTCTGTTGTCATTTATGCATAGTCACTTTAATTAACTCTACCTACATGTACAGTGGGGCAAAAAAGTATTTAGTCAGCCACCAATTGTGCAAGTTCTCCCACTTAAAAAGAGTGATTCCTGGCTCTCTGGCTCTGGTGTCCTTTGACAGCTCTTTGGTCTTGGCCATAGTGGAGTTTGGAGTGTGACTGTTTGAGGTTGTGGACAGGTGTCTTTTATACTGATAACAAGTTCAAACAGGTGCCATTAATACAGGTAACGATGAGGACAGAGGAGCCTCTTAAAGAAGAAGTTACAGGTCTGTGAGAGCCAGAAATCTTGCTTGTTTGTAGGTGACCAAATACTTATTTTCCACCATAATTTGCAAATAAATTCATTAAAAATCCTACAATGTGATTTTCTGGATTTTTTTTCTCATTTTGTCTGTCATAGTTGAAGTGTACCTATGATGAAAATTACAGGCCTCATCTTTTTAAGTGGGAGAACTTGCACAATTGGTGGCTGACTAAATACTTTTTTGCCCCACTGTACATACTACCTCAACTAACAGGTGCCCCCGCACATTGACTCTGTGCCGGCACCCCCCTGTATTTATTGTATTTTTTACTGCTGCTCTTTAATTATTTGTTACTTTATCTCTTTATTCTTATCCGTATTTTTTTAAACTGCACTGTCGGTTAGGGGCTCGTTAGTAAGCATTTCACTGTGAGGTCTACTACACCTGTTGCATTCAGCATTTCACTATAAGGTCTACTACACCTGTTGCATTCAGCATTTCACTATAAAGGTCTACTACACCTGTTGTATTCAGCATTTCACTGTAAGGTCTACTACACCTGTTGTATTCAGCATTTTCACTGTGAGGTCTACTACACCTGTTGTATTCAGCATTTCACTGTAAGGTCTACTACACCTGTTGTATTCAGCATGTCACTGTGAGGTCTACTACACCTGTTGTATTCAGCATTTCACTGTGAGGTCTACTACACCTGTTGTATTCAGCATTTCACTGTGAGGTTACTACACCTGTTTGCATTCAGCATTTCACTGTGAGGTCTACTACACTGATGTCTGCTAAATGACTTAAATGTAATGTAATGTATTCAGCATTTCACTGTGAGGTCTACTACACCTGTTGTATTCAGCATTTCACTGTAGGTCTACTACACTGTTGTATTCAGCATTTCACTGTAAGGTCTACTACACTGTTGTATTCAGCATGTCACTGTGAGGTCTACTACACCTGTAGTATTCAGCATTTCACTGTGAGGTCTACTACACCTGTTTGTATTCAGCATTTCACTGTAAGGTCTACTACACCTGTTGTATTCAGCATTTCACTGTGAGGTCTACTACACCTGTTGTATTCAGCATTTCACTGTAAGGTCTACTACACCTGTTGTATTCAGCATTTCACTGTGAGGTCTACTACACCTGTTGTATTCAGCATTTCACTGTGAGGTCTACTACACCTGTTGTATTCAGCATTTCACTATAAGGTCTACTACACCTGTTGTATTCAGCATTTCACTGTGAGTCTACTACACCTGTTGTATTCAGCATTTCACTGTGAGGTCTACTACACCTGTTGTATTCAGCATTTCACTGTGAGGTCTACTACACCTGTTGTATTCAGCATTTCACTGTAAGGTCTACTACACCTGTTGTATTCAGCATTTCACTTTGGGTCTACTACACCTGTTGTATTCAGCATTCACTGTAAGGTCTACTACACCTTGTATTCAGCATGTCACTGTGAGGTCTACTACACCTGTTGTATTCAGCATTTCACTGTGAGGTCTACTACACCTGTTGTATTCAGCATTTCACTGTGAGGTCTACTACACCTGTTGTATTCAGCATTTCACTGTAAGGTCTACTAACACTGTTGTATTCGGCATTTCACTGTGAGGTCTACTAACCCTGTTGTATTCAGCATTTCACTGTGAGGTCTACTACACCTGCTGTAGTCAGCATTTCACTGTGAGGTCTACTACACCTGTTGTATTCAGCATTTCACTGTAAGGTCTACTACACCTTTGTGTATTCAGCATTTCACTGTAAGGTCTACTACACCTGTTGTATTCGCATTTCACTGTGAGGTCTACTACACCTGTTGTATTCAGCATTTCACTGTGAGGTCTACTACACCTGTTGTATTCAGCATTTCACTGTGAGGTCTACTACACCTGTTGTATTCAGCATTTCACTGTAAGGTCTACTACACCTGTTGTATCAGCATTTCACTGTGAGGTCTACACCTGTTGTATTCAGCATTTCACTGTGAGGTCTACTACACCTGTTGTATTCAGCATTTCACTGTGAGGTCTACTACACCTGTGTATTAGCATTTCACTGTGAGTCTACTACACCTGTTTGTATTCAGCATTTCACTGTGATGTCTACTACCCCTGTTGTACTCAGCATTTCACTGTGAGGTCTACTACACCTGTTGTATTCAGCATTACATTGTAAGGTCTACTACACCTGTTGTATTCAGCATTTCACTGTGAGGTCTACACCTGTTGTATTCAGCATTTCAATGTAAGGTCTACTACACCTGTTGTATTCAGCATTTCACTGTAAGGTCTACTACACCTGTTGTATTCAGCATTTCACCTGTAAGGTCTACTACACCTGTTGTATTCAGCATTTCACTGTAAGGTCTACTACACCTGTTGTATTCAGCATTTCACTGTGAGGTCTACTACACCTGTTGTATTCAGCATTTCACTGTGAGGTCTACTACACCTGTTGCATTCAGCATTTCACTGTAAGGTCTACTACACCTGTTGCATTCAGCATTTCACTGTGAGGTCTTACTACACCTGTTGTATTCAGCATTTCACTGTAAGGTCTACTACACCTGTTGTATTCAGCATTTCACTGTAAGGTCTACTACACCTGTTGTATTCAGCATTTCACTGTGAGGTCTACTACACCTGTTGTATTCAGCATTTCACTGTAAGGTCTACTACACCTGTTGTATTCAGCATGTCACTGTGAGGTCTACTACACCTGTTGTATTCAGCATTTCACTGTAAGGTCTACTACACCTTTGTATTCAGCATTTCACTGTAAGGTCTACTACACCTGTTGTATTCAGCATTTCACTGTAAGATCTACTAACACTGTTGTATTCAGCATTTCACTGTAAGGTCTATCTGTTGTATTCAGCATTTCACTGTAAGGTCTACTACACCTGTTGTATTCAGCATTTCACTGTGAGGTCTACTACACCTGTTGTATTCAGCATTTCATTGTGAGGTCTACTACACCTGTTGTATTCAGCATTTCACTGTGAGGTCTACTACACCTGTTGCATTCAGCATTTCACTGTGAGATCTACTACACCTGTTACATTCAGCATTTCACTGTAAGGTCTACTACACCTGTTGTATTCAGCATTTCACAGTACGGTCTACCTACACCTGTTGTATTCAGCATTTCACTGTAAGGTCTACTACACCTGTTGTATTCAGCATTTCACTGTAAGGTCTACTACACCTGTTGTATTCAGCATTTCACAGTAAGGTCTACTACACCTGTTGTATTCAGCGCACGTGAATAATACAATTTGATTTGATTTGAAAACAAAAGAAGTTAGCAGATTTGTTTGACATATTTAAAATATCTAATGTTAGAATTTAAACAATCAGGGCCTTTAATAACCTTTTACTGCAGTGGGCTAAATCAGGGTCACACAGAGGATTCTGGGTAGTCTTAAACAAATCTACTTTGAAACAAAAGTATCCATCTGACACACATGGTTCTGGGCCTAAAGAAAGAAGACACCTGTACCATGTCAGATATGGAGTTGAAATGTATCAAATGTTAGTTTGCATCCCAATATTACACTTTATATACATCACAGAAGACTGAAATATAACAAACCGCTTGACGTAGAAACACCAGATTTTCTGCATAAAAAATAATAATTTTGATTATAAATTATGAAATTATGAAATATTAAAATCCTCTAGAGTCTAAGGCCCTGTCTAGGCCCTGTCTAAGCCATGTCTAGGCCCTGTCTAAGCCCTGTCTAGGAGCCCCTGTCTAGGCCCTGTCAGGTCCTGTCTAGGCCGTGTCTAGGCTCTGTCTAGGCCCTGTCTAAGCCCTGTCTAGGGCTCCAAAATGAGCTATTGGATGAAACATTGAATTTGGCATTACTGCTATTAGCCAATAGAAACACATTGAATAACAGACAGTCCTTACTGCTATTAGCCAATATAAACACATTGAATAACAGACAGTCCTTACTGCTATTAGCCAATAGAAACACATTGAATAACAGACAGTCCTTCCTGCTATTAGCCAATAGAAACACATTGAATAACAGATAGACCTTACTGCTATTAGCCAATAGAAACACATTGAACAACAGTCCTTACTGCTATTAGCCAATAGAAACACATTGAATAACAGACAGTCCTTACTGCTATTAGCCAATAGAAACACAATGCATAACAGATAGTCCTTACTGCTATTAGCCAATAGAAACACATTGAATAACAGATAGTCCTTACTGCTGTTAGCCAATAGAAACACATTGAACAACAGAGTCCTCACTGCTATTGAACACGATGCTGTTCTCGTGTTGCCCTAGGATGCCTCACAAGACTCTTAAGATGGGGCCGGTGCCAGTTTTAAAAAGGAATGGAAGTATACATGGAGATAGTTCAGTGCCTAAAAGAAGGGGATAAATACATGTAAATAGTTCCCTGGTTTATTTACTTCTCAGATATAGGAAGAGACACTTCCTTTAGATTTACTGCTTGGCCTATCTGATGACCATGTGTTTCTATTGGCTAACGCAGTAACTGCTATTAGCCAATAGAAACACATTGAATAACAGACAGTCCTTACTGCTATTAGCCAATAGAAACACATTGAATAACAGATAGTCTTACTGCTATTAGCCAATAGAAACACATTGAATAACAGATAGTCCTTACTGCTATTAGCCAATAGAAAACACATTGAATAACAGACAGTCCTTACTGCTATTAGCCAATAGAAACACATGGATCATCAGATAGTCCTTACTGCTGTTAGCCAATAGAAAACACATGGATCATCAGATAGGCCAAGGCAGTAAATCTAAAGGAAGTGTCTCTCCTATATCTGAGAAGTAAATAAGACCAGGGAACTATTTACATGTATTTATCCCCTTCTTTTAGGCACTGAACTATCTCCATTTATACTTCCATTCCTTTTTAAAACTGGCACCGGCCCCCATCTTAAGAGTCTTGTGAGGCATCCTAGGGCAACACGGAGAACAGCATCGTGTTCATGAGAGTCTCAGCATAGAGTGGTCACAGTTCCATCCTGATGCCACTAGAGGGCCAATTGGTCATATGACTGCATATACATGGTGTGATTGCTGATATTTTGATGGACCAAAGTATATATTATTTAACATGTTGTATTATTAAGACAAGTAATATCCTGTCTTTCAAAAATTCCTGATCTCTAAAACAGCATAGCATGAGATTAGCTATAAAACTGAAACATTTTCTCTCTGCCCATGAAAGAAAAATCATTATTTAAGTATGCTACTACTGCACTGTTGGAGCTGTTGGAGCTGTTGGAGCTAGGAACAAGCATTTCGCTACAACCCCAACAACTGCTAAATACGTGTCTGTGACCAATAAAATGTGATTTTGATTTGATTCATAAAACGCTCCAACCCAACTCATATTACCTCAGAATCTCATTCTGTCTCGACACACATTCATCTATATTTGCATCTTTGTTGTTGTGAACAGCATTACCCAAACATGGATTTATGGAACAGTGGGAAACTAAAATCTAACATTGAGTGCAGAGACAGTATCCAGAATGAGTTTCTGATGTAATATGAGTTGGTTTGGAGCATTTTATAACATGTTTTATAAACATTGTAGTCACTGACAAGTGATGACTCTCTGTAATGAAACAAAATATTTAAAACTACAAGCACAGAAAGAGTGAAAATAAGGCCACATGTCAAAATGGGTGAACTTCCCCTTTAACGAAGATGTGTGGTAGTATGAAGCTGTGTCCTACCCCTCTGAAGCTCTGCATGGTACTCTCCGATTCCTCACGCTGCATCATCTCCTCCTGCAGTCTGGAAAACACCACAACATACTGTACTGAYGATAATATCTTGTGTTAGAGAGTCCTTTCAATCTAGAAGAAAAAGAAACGCACACCTATTTAGGCGAGGTGCTGGCTAGCGGAGTAGAAAACTTGAAAATAAAAGAGAGCCGCACACTCTAGGAGCTCAGATGCAAAAATATTTAATTTACCAACGTTTCGACAGGCAGAGAGTCCTTTCAAGACATTCAAGAACACTTTAAAAAGTGCATTAAAAAGTGTGTAATATCAGACCCCAATGCAACAACAACAAACTGGAATTTCAACAGCCACTGCTCATTCAGAAGTCTCACTAACTCACGATGTGCCTGTCTGAGAATCGAATGAGGAGCACGCAATGCATTACTGAAAATAAAGTCATTACTAGCGCAATGAACCACACCTAGACCTCTATTAAATAATGTTGACTCTATGTGGTCAATTACTCAACAACTACCCGGGTAAACATGGAATATATTGTAATACGTGTCTTGTAGTGCAATCAATGAATAAAACGTTTCATTGTGTAGGATATATCATGGTCATGAATTACTCCATAACTATTCGGTAAACATGTAACTGATTGTCTTACTTCTCTCTGAGTCGGTCTATATCATCAGACATGTTGTCCCGGTGCACCTCCACTCGCGCCTTCTCGTTCGTCAGCTGGTCCACCTGTCGCCGCAGCTCGCGCATCTCGTCCTCGTACAGGTCCCCGATGCGGGATCGGGACGTGCCCTTCCCTCGTAGCTGCTCGAGCTCTGCCTGCAGGATCTTATTCTGCTGCTCCAGAAACCMGACCTTCTCGATATAGCTCGCGAAGCGGTCGTTGAGCGACTGCATCTGCGCCTTCTCGTTGGTCCGGTTAGTCTTGAACTCGGAGTTCACGGCGTCGGACAGAGAGAAGTTCAGGGTCTCGGAGGACAGCCGGGGCATCGGGGCGCTGCTGCGGAGSCGCTGGGTCCTGGTTGCGTAGACCCCCGGGGCGGCGGAGGACAGGCCGAAAGAGACCCGAGAGGAGCGCACCGCCACCGGGTTGGAGTACAGCTGGCGGCTGGAGGGGTAGGAGGAGTGGCTCATGTTCCTTTCCCCGCCAAAATACTTCTTATAGGAGGACTGAGGACCACGGGCTGCTGTCATCCTGAGATGTTCAGTCTCTTCTGTGGAGCTAGTTAGGTTACTAAGTTTTAGTTCCTCTGGGTTGGGTCTCGGTCCTGTTCTGTGCTGTTCTGTCTCTCTCGTCACAGTTTCCGTTCAGCGGACACGGGAGGGGTGTCACTGGGACCGTATTTATACCCCGGTCTTTATGCTAATGAGTTTGAGTGACAACAGGGAGTTTGAGTGACAGTTCGGACATCCTATCAAAAGGCTGATAAGACAGTTGGTGCCCAGTGACATGGATAACTAGACTGGGCTTTTCCCATTGGACAAGCTTCATTCCTATTATATCGTAATCATTTGATCCATTACGGAAACGTCAAGGGGCAATGYCAGGTAACCTAGCGGTTAGAGAGTTGGGCCAGTAACCGAGCTGAGAAACATCTGCCAGTGTACCCTTGAGCAAGGCAACATAACACTGATGGCTCCAGGGTTGCTGTTGATAATATTAGACTCTGGCTGTGTGACATAGGACACGTATAAGCACCGCCTAATTATTATCATTATTGTTATCATTATTATCATTATTATCATTATTATTATCATTATTATCATTATTATTATTATTATTATTATTATTATTATTATTATCATTATTATCATTATTATTATTATTATTATCATTATTATTATTATTATTATTATCATTATTATCATTATTATTATTATTATTATTATTATTATCTTTCTTTGCATAATTCCTCAGAGAAATATAACTAATGTCACATTATGTTGCAATTGAACGTCTGTAGAAAATGTTACGTAACTTGTTCTTGAATGTTGAATGTGTAGTGTCTCCCCTCTTCTGCTGCAGGAGGAGGAGGACATGCTACTAGAACATTCTAGTAATCTTCTTCTCCCCGTGGATTGTTCCTGGTGCTCAGGGAGTCTCTTCTTCTCCCCGTGGATTGTTCCTGGTGCTCAGGGAGTCTCTTCTTCTCCCCCATAGAGAGGGTTAGGAGGAGAGTAGAGAGGGTAGAGGCTAAGGTAGGAGGGTTAGCAGGAGAGAGGTAGAGACGATGGTAGGAGGAGAGAGGAGAGAGGAGGAGA
>NC_036873.1:7663349-7669733 GCF_002910315.2 Salvelinus sp. IW2-2015 | reverse complement strand
CCTTGTAACACCTCTGTTATATAGCCTCCACATTTGACTCTTACCAGTACCACCCTGTATATAGCCTTTCCACAATTTGGAACTCTCTGTACCATCTCGGACCTCCTGGATATAGCCTCCACATGACTCTGTACCGTAAAACCCTGTATAATAGCCTCCACATTGACTCTGTACCGTAAACGCCTGTATATAGCTCTCCACATTTGATTTTCTGGGTTTAAAGTACACCTTATGCTATGACTCTTAGTACCCTCCTGTAATATAGCCTGCCACATTGAGCGTCAAGTACCAGAAGCCTCTCTGTATTAGCCTCCAACATTGACTGCTGTACCGGTACCCCCTGTTATGCTCAAAGATTGTGCCGGTCACCCCTACTAACTCCATGACTCTTGTACCGGTACCCCCTGTATATAGCCGCCAACATTGACTCTGTACCGGTACACCCTGTATATAGCCTCCACATTGACTCTGTAACCTTAGGTACCCCCTGTATATAGCCTCCACATTGATCTGTACCGGTACCCCTCGTATATAGCCTCCACATTGACTCTGTACCGTATACCCTGTATATAGCCTCCACATTGACTCTGTACCGTATACCCCTGTATTAGCCTCCACATTGACTCTGTACCGGTACCCCTGTATTTAGCCTCCACATTGACTCTGTACCGGTACCCCTGATATAGCCTCCACATTGACTCTGTACCGGTACCTGTATATAGCTCCACATTGACTCTGTACCGGTACCCCCTGTATATAGCCTCCACATTGACTCTAGTACAGCCCCTGTTATATAAGCCTCCACATTGACTCTGTACCGCCCCCCTGTATATAGCCTCCACATTGACTCTGTGCCGGTACCCCCTGGATATTAGCCTCCACATTGACTCTGTACGGTACCCCCTGTAATAGCCTCCACATTGACTCTGTACCGTACCCCTGTATATTAGCCTCCACATTGACTCTGTACGGTACCCCCTGTATATAGCCTCCACATTGACTCTGTACCCGATACCCCCTGTATATAGCCTCCACATTGACTCTGTACCGGTACCCCCTGTATATAACCTCCACATTGACTCTGTACCGTAACACCCTGTATATAGCCTCCCATTTACTCTGTACCGGTACCCCCTGTATATAGCCTCCACATTGACTCTGTACCGGTACCCCCTGTATATAGCCTCCACATTGACTCTGTACCGGTACCCCCTGTATATGCCTCCACACTGACTCGGTACCAGGTCCCCTGTATATAGCCTCCACATTGACTCTGTACCGGTACCCCCTGTATATAACCTCCACATTGACTCTGTACCGGTACCCCTGTATATAGCCTCCACATTGACTCTGTACCTGTACCCCCTGTATATAGCCTCCACATTGACTCTTACGGTACCCCCTGTAATATAACCTCCACATTGACTCTGTACCATAACACCCTGTATATAACCTCCACATTGAACTCTGTACTGGTACCCCCTGTATATAACCTCCACATTGACTCTTGTACCATAACACCCTGTATATAACCTCCACATTAACTTCTGTACCGGTACCCCCTGTATATTAGCCCTCCACATTGACTCTGTACCGTAATACCCTGTATATAGCCTCCACATTGACTCTGTACCAGTACCCCCTGTGTATATAGCCTCCACATTGACTCTGTACCGGTACCCCCTGTATATAGCCTCCACATTGACTCTGTACCGGTACCCCTGTATATAGCCTCCACATTGAACTCTGTACCGGTACCCCCTGTATATAGTCTCCACATTGACTCTGTACCGGTACCCCCTGTATATAGCCTCCACATTGACTCTGTACCAGAACCCCCTGTATATAGCCTCCACATGACTCTGTACCGGTACCCCCCTGTATATAGCCTCCACATTGACTCTGTCCGGTACCCCCTGTATATAGCCTCCACATTGACTCTGTACGGTACCCCCCTGTAATAGCTGCTCCACATTGACTCTGTACCGCGTAACCCCTGTATATAGCCTCCACATTGACTCTGTACCGGTACCCCCCTGTATATAGCTCCACATGACTCTGTACCGGTACCCCCCTGTATATAGCCTCCACATTGACTCTGTACCGGTTACCCCCGTATATAACCTCCACATTGACTCTGTACCGTAACACCCCTGTATATAGCCTCCACATTGACTCTTGTACCGGTACCCCCTGTATATAGCCTCCACATTGACTCTTACCGGTACCCCCTGTATATAGCCTCCACATTGATTCTCTGTACCGGTACCCCCTGTATATAGCCTCCACACTGACTCGTACCCAGTGCCCCCTGTATATAGCCTCCACATTGACTCTGTACGGATACCCCTTCTTGTATAAACCTCCACATTGACTCTGTACCGTACCCCCTGTATTATAGCCTCCACATGACTCTGTACCTGTACCCCCTGTATAAGCCTCCACATTGACTCTTACTGGACCCCCTGTATATAACCTCCACATTGACTCTGTACCATAACACCCTGTATATAACCTCCACATTAAACTCTGTACGGTACCCCCTGTATATAACCTCCACATTGACTCTGTACCATAACACCCTGTATATAACCTCCACATTAACTCTGTACTGGTACCCCCTGTATATAACCTCCACATTGACTCTGACCATAAACACCCTGTATATAACCTCCACATTCAACTCTGTACCGGGTACCCCCTGTATATAGCCTCGTTATTGTTAAGTTATTGTGTTACTTTTTATTTATTTTTTTACTTTAGTTTATTTGGTAAGTATTTTCTTAACTCTTCTTGAACTGCACTGTTGGTTAAAGGGCTTGTCAGTCAGCAATTCACGGTAAAGTCTACACTTGTTGTATTCGGAGCATGTTGACAAATAAATTGTATTTAATTTTTTATTTGTAATATTTACAGAGCACTCTGCCTAGGCAACCCCACAGCGCCATGCAACCACGGATGATTCAAACACTGTATGGTCAGTGAGCTCAGATCTAAAAGAGAAGTGTGTGTAGCAGTAGGCTACTGTCTTCACCTCACTGTTTCCCCCTGATTCAACTACACTCACCTGGCTGTGTATCTGTGAGGACAGCAGGCTGTTATCTTCTTTATCAGACCTAACCCTACTCTGGGTGTCACTACAGAGACAGACGACAAGGCGGCCAACTACACTCCCCTGGCTGTGTGTCTGTGAGGAGAACAGCCTGTTATCTTCTTTAAGAGACCTAACCCTGCTCTGGGGTGTCACTACAGAGACAGACGACAGAGGTGGCCAACTACACTCCCCTGGCTGTGTGTCTGTGAGGAGAACAGCCTGTTATCTTCTTTAACAGACCTAACCTACTCTGGGGTGTCACTACAGAGACAGACGACAGAGGCGGCCAAACTACACTCCCCTGGCACTGTTCCCCTGTATTCAACTACACTCCCCTGGCTGTGTACCTGTGAGGAGAACAGCCTGTTATCTTCTTTAACAGACCTAACCCTACTCTGGGTGTGACTACAGAGACAGACGACAGAGGCGGCCTGTGTCCCATTTGGTACCCCCTTGCATATAGTTGCATATAGTACCTATGGCCCCTGGTCATAAGTAGTGCACTAAACAGGGAATAGAGTGCCATTGGGGACACGTATCGTATGACTAGACAGACACCAGAGAAACACTAAATAAGATCACAGGACATGTATAGGATTCCTCCCCTGGCTGACTAACATAGCTCTCATGCATTAGAAAGGCCTTGCTATGATAACTTTCTCAGTCATCCAGCCATCTGATTAGTGTTAGCAACTGGATAGCATCTTCTTGTGTATGTTAGACTCCCTGCAGCACCCAGGAACAATCCACGGGAAAAAGAAGAGACTCCCTGAGCACCAGGACAATCCACGGGGAGAAGAGAGACTCCCTGAGCACCAGAACAATCCACGGGGAAGAAGAAGAGACTCCCTGAGCACCAGGAACAATCCACGGGGAGAAGAGAACTCCCTGAGCACCAGGAACAATCCACGGGAGAAGAAGAGACTCCCTGAGCACCAGGAACAATCCACGGGAGAAGAAGAGACTCCCTGAGCACCAGGAACAATCCACGGGGAGAAGAAGAGACTCCCTGAGCAACCAGGAACAATCCACGGGGAGAAGAAGAGAACCTCCTGAGCCGACCAGGAAACAAATCCACCTCTCCTCTCTCCTAACCCTCTCTCCTCTCTCCTCCTAACCCTCTCTCCTCTCTCCTCCTAACCCTCTCTCCTTTCTCCTCCTAACCCTCTCTATGCTCTCCTCTCTCCTCCTAACCCTCTCTCCCGTCTCCTCCAAACCCTCTCCATCTAACCCTCCCTCTCCTCAGTTTAGAGTTCTGTTGGGTTGGAGAATAGGTGTTGTATTCAGTAATATGAGTGTCACAGAGGTAGTCATTTATTTAGTAACAGAATCAAACTCAGCGTGGAATAGTGTAGAGGCAGACAGACAGACGGACGGAAGGACATTGCTGCAGGCTGATTTGTATTGTTTTTGGCGTGAATCTGATGATTGATTCTCTAAAAGCTCTTCATAGTTAGTTAAATAACTCCCAGTAGCTCCATTTACCCAGACTGACCTCCATGTGGGGATGCTGGAGAGGTCATTGTTGAGTCCATACAGACAGAGCTCCCTGTGGGGATGCTGGAGAGATCATTGTTGCTTCCATATAGACTGACCTCCCTGTGGGGATGCTGGAGAGATCATTGTTGCTTCCATACAGACTGACCTCCCTGTGGGGATGCTGGAGAGATCATTGTTGCTTCCATACAGACTGACCTCCCTGTGGGGATGCTGGAGAGGCCATTGTTGCTTCCATACAGACTGACCTTCCTGTGGGGATGCTGGAGAGGCCATTGTTGCTTCCATACAGACTGACCTCCCTGTGGGGATGCTGGAGAGGCCATTGTTGCTTCCATACAGACTGACCTCCCTGTGGGGATACTGGAGAGGTCATTGTTGCTTCCATACAGACTGACAATGACCTCTCCAGCACCCCTACAGGGAGGTCAGTCTGGGTAAATGGAGCTACTGGAAGTTATTTAACTAACTATGAAGAGCTTTTAGAGAATCAATCATCAGATTCACGCCAAAAACAATACAAATCAGCCTGCAGCAATGTCCTTCCATCCGTCTGTCTGTCTGCCTCTACACTATTCTACACTGGGTTTGATTCTGCTACTAAATAAATGACTACCTCTGTGACACTCATATTACTGAATACAACACATATTCTACAACCCAACAGACCTCTAAACTGAGGAGAGGGAGGGTTAGATGGAGAGGGTTTGGAGGAGACGGGAGAGAGGGTTAGGAGGAGAGAGGAGAGCATAGAGAGGGTTAGGAGGAGAGAGGAGAGAGGGTTAGGAGGAGAGAGGAGAGATGAACACAATCCCAAACTTCCCTTCCAGAAACCCACCAATCACAACAGGCCAACACACCCAACTCCCTTTCCAGAAACCACCAATCACAAACAGGCCAACACACCCAACTCCCTTCCAGAAACCACCAATCACAACAGGCAACACACCCCAACTCCCTTCCAGAAACCACCAATCCAACAGGCCAACACACCCAACTCCCTTCGCAGAACGACCATCCTACTCTGGGTGCTTTGACCAGAGCTGAAACCCAAAGAGTCACTGCCTACGGCCCCCCGCCGACATCCCCTTCCTTTCAGTTAATACCACACCACGCTGGTGTTACCCTGTCGCTAGGCCCATGGACAGGAAGAGCCATGACACCGGTCATCCTACACACTGCTCAATGAAGAACTTGGAAGGAGGTTTAAAAGTCCACAATACAAACTTGAAGCCGTGGACAGAAGGTCCACTCTGATCTGGCTGATGGTGAGGCTAAACGACCACTTGGATGGAGTGAGGTGAGCTGGCTGATGGTGAGCTAAACGACCACTTGGATGGAGTGAGGTGGAGCTGGCTGATGGTGAGCAAACGAACCACTCGGATGGAGTGCTTGGCTGATGGTGAGTAACCCGGAGGTGTGGGCTGGCTGATGGTGAGGCTAAACGACCACTCGGATGGAGTGAGTGGGAGCTGGCTGATGGTGAGGCTAAACGACCACTCGGATGGAGTGAGGTGGAGCTGGCTGATGGTGAGGCTAAACGACCACTCGGATGGAGTGAGGTGAGAGCTGGCTGATGGTGAGGCTAAACGACCACTCGGATGGAGTGAGGTGGAGTGAGCTGGCTGATGGTGAGGCTAAACGACCACTTGGATGGAAGTGAGGTGGAGCTGGCTGATGGTGAGGCTAAACGACCACTGGATGGAGTGAGGTGGAGCTGGCTGATGGTGAGGCTAACGACCACTCGGATGAGTGAGGTGGAGCTGGCTGATGGTGAGGCTAAACGACCACTT
>NC_036873.1:7649774-7657653 GCF_002910315.2 Salvelinus sp. IW2-2015 | reverse complement strand
GGTTGACGGAGAGAGGAGAGATGTTTAGGAGTAGAGAGGGTTAGGGAGCGAAAGAGAGGGTTAGGAGGAGAGAGGAGAGGGGTTAGGGAGAGAGGAGAGCATAGAGAGGGTTAAGGAGAGAGAGAGAAGAGAGGAAGGGAAGAGGTTAGAGAGGAGAATAGAGTAGATAGAGGACGAGGAGAGGGTTAGGAGAGAGAGAGAGATGTTAGGAGTAGAGAGGTTGAGAGGGAGATGAGAGGAGAGAGGAGAGGAGAGAGGGAGAGTTGGAGGAGAGAGGTTAGAAGGTAGAGAGAGAGAGGAGAGAGGGTTAGGAGGAGAGAGGAGAGAGGGTTAGGAGAGAGGAGAGATAGAGAGAGAGGTTAGGAGAGAGGAAGAGGGTTAGAGGAGAGAGGAGAGGGAGAGAGGGAGAGGGTTAGGAGAGAGAGAGGTTAGGAGAGAGAGGGAGAGGGTTAGGAGGAGAGAGGAAGAGGGAGAGAGGAAGAGGGTTAGGAGGAGAAAGGAGAGAGTTTAGAGTAGAGAGGTAGAGGAGAGAGGAGAGGGTTAGGAGGAAGAGGGTTAGGAGGAGAGAGGAGAGAGGGTTAGGAAGGAGAGAGAGGGTGATGAGGAGAAGAGAAGAAGGGTTAGGAAGAGAAGGGTTAGGAGGAGGATGGACAGGTTAAAAGGAGAGAGTGTAACACAGTCAATGAATTCATTGATATTATGAGAAATGTGAGAGAAAACGACCATAGATTATCAGCCATTCAAAAGGCACAAGTCCTTAAGGACGTGCCTGTGATGACATGTCAATCATTGCAATCTCGAGCCATCGAGAAGAAGCGCCATGTTTTATGACAAACTTTCTCTGGGTCTGAAAACTGCTCTGAAGCTATAAATAACGAGTAAACCTAGATGTATTTCAGAGAATGTGAATTGATGGTCCATTCATCACACTCATCTTGAGAAGCAGTTGATGTGTTTGTGGCCATTTAGTTGGTGAGTTTTATTTTCATCAATGAAGCTACTGTATTGCCCGCCGTGTAGCAGGCCAATGCTAAGTTTCTATTTGTTAGTGAATGTAAATTGTGCCATTTATGCTAATTGCTAAGCAAACTTTTGTAGAAGTAAATATACTTTTTCATGTGAACAAGTATTGTTGATAATATACTAATATTGAATGCCGGATGGAGTGAGGTGGAGCTGGCTGATGGTGAGGCTAAACGACCACTCGGATGGAGTGAGGTGGAGTTCCACCTGTGTAACCGCTCCTATATGATTCCTTCTGTTATCCTACAAACCAAGAACCTTGCTTTTCCTGTCGTGTTGGGAATTGATTTCATGTACTTCAGTGGTGTCCAGATTGATATCGCACACAATTGCTACTGGTTTCCATACAATCTGAGCAAGAAGCATTTCTTCCAATCAGAAGCTACAAAGTTACCTGATTGGGGTCCAAATGTGGCAGTCTCCTCTGCCATTGCTCCGGTACCACTAACCCTTAATCCTTCTGATGATCTCCTTTTACAGGCTGTGAGAAGAGCTGAGCTGGAACATCCAGAAGGGTTAAGGCTGTTGGAACAGCTGCAGAATAATGCTGATGTGTGTACCTCAAAGCTGGGATGTACCGGGCTCCTGAAGCACAAAATATTCCTTACACAGGAAATGCCAATCAAGCAGAAGTCATATCGTTTGTCCGTAGCCATTCCCGTGGAGTACCTGGATCTCCTGGAGGTGTTCAACAAGGCCTGCGCTGTCTCTTCCTCCGCATCAACCCTACAACTGTGCCGTTGACCTTCTCCCAGGCACCACCTCGGGGCAGCTTTACTCCCTGTTGGGTCCGGAGACCAAGGCTATGGAGGAGCACATTGAGGACCCTCTCGCTGCAGGGAGTATTCATCCATCTGCCTCTCCCGCCGGACWAAACTCTGCGCCCGTGTATCGACTACCGGGGCCTTAATGACATCACGGTTAAAAAACGTTACCCTCTACCACTCATCTCTTCAACTTTTGAACCTCTTCAGGGAGCAAACATCTTCTCTAAGTTGGACCTTCGAAATGCTTACCATCTTCAAGGAAAATGCTATGTCACAAACCCAACACCTCTCATCACCCCGAGAACCCCATACCCCACAGTAAAAAATGGTGGTGGCAGCATCATGCTGTGGGGATGTTTTTCATAGGCAGGGACTAGGAAACTGGTCAGAAATGAAGGAATGATGGATGGCACTAAATACAGGGAAATTCCTAAGGGAAACCTGCTTCAGTCTTCCAGAGATTTGAGACTGGGACGGAGGTTCACCTTCCAGCAGGACAATGACTTTAAGCATACTGCTAAAGCAACACTCGAGTGGTTTAAGGGGAAACATTGAAATGTCTTAGAATGGCCTAGTCAAAGCCCAGACCTTCCAATTGAGCATCTGTGGTATGACTTAAGGATTGCTGTACAGCGGAACCCATCCAACTTGAATGAGCTGTAGCAGTTTTGCCTTGAAGAATGGGCAAAAATGCCAGTGGCTAGATGTGCCAAGCTGATAGGGACATACCCCAAGAGACTTGCAGCTGTAATTGCTGCAGAAGGTGGATCTACAAAGTATTGACTTTGGGAGGGTGAATAGTTATGCACGCTCAAGTGTTGTGTTATTTCTTGTTTGTTTCACAATAAAACATATTTTGCATCTTCAAATGATACAAACCCCCCAAAAATCCATTTTAATTCCAGGTTGTAAGGCAACAAAATAGGAAAAATGCCAAGGGGGTGAATACTTTCACAAGCCACTGTAGATCCCACTTTTCATATGTCTAGGATTAAACCTCTGTTTAAGAGGAGAGAGGGTTAGCAGGAGATCCTACATGATGGTGTTTATAGACAGTTATATGATGGTGTGTATAGACAGTATACATGATGGTGTATATAGACAGTATATATGATGGTGTGTATAGACATATATATGATGGTGTATATAGACCAGTATAATATGATGGTGTATATAGACAGCATATATGATGGTGCGTACATGAGGTGTATATAGACAGTATATATGATGGTGTGTATAGACAGTAAATATGATGGTGTGTAAGACAGTATATACACTACCGGTCAAAGATTTAGAACACCTACTCATTCAAGGGTTTTTTCTTTATTTGAGTCGGACCGCAAAGTTAAGGAAAAGCAGCTAACAAGTCCTCAGCATATGTGGGAAATTCTTCAAGACTGTTGGAAAAGCATTCCAGGTGAAGCTGGTTGAGAGAATGCCAAGAATGTCCAAAGCTGTCATCAAGACAAAGTGTAGCTACTTTGAGGAATCTAAAATCTAAAATATATTTAGATTTTTTTAAACACTTCTTTGTTACTACATGATCCATATGTGTTATATCATAGTTTTGATGTCTTCACTATTATTCTCAATGTAGAAATAGTACAAAACCTTGAATGAGTAGGTGTGTCCAAACTATTGACTGGTACTGTATGTCATGGGATGTATATACATTATAGCATTAAGGCACCTATGTGAATGGATATTTAGTTTATAGAATACAGATATAGTATATTGTTATGGGAATTTTATGAATAATGACTAAATGTGGTATAACATTTAACGTAGAATTTTAACTAACAGAATTATACCTGTCTGATGAAGAATGTTTGTCCATAAGAAAGAGGGACTGTTAGTAGGCAAGAACTGTGGCAGACAACTTGTGACCACTTGTGGAACTGATAACAGGGAAGGAAGTCTCCCCACCCAGGGAGGGGAGAGACCTTGGGCTTGTAGTAAGATTGTATAACAGGTGGCGGACAATGTGTGAGAAGAAGACTTGTGAACTATGTTGCATTGTATCTGAGAGGAGGGACGTTTATGACGAAATGTGAGGTATATAGACCAATGTACCGGAAATGATAAGCAGAGCTCTCTAAATAAACATTCCTGACAATTGTAGCTGGGCCTCCGTCTGATTCATTCCAACCAGTTTCCTACAAATTCTGGGTTTCAGGCTGAGTAATAATTCAATTGGTATTATGAACAACTGAGAACAAAATTCTCGTAACATATATATAGAATTCAGATATAGTATATATAGAATCAGATAGAGTATATATAGAATCAGATTTAGTATATATAGAATACAGATATAGTATATATAGAATTCAGATATAGTATATATACAATACAGATATAGCATATAGAATACAGATATAGCATATATAGAATACAGATATAGTATATATAAAATACAGATTTAGTAAAATATAGAATACAGATATAGTATATATAGAATACAGATATAGTATATATAGATAAGATATATAATATATAGAATACAGTATAGTATATCAGAATACAGATATAGTATATATAGAATTCAGATATAGTATATATAGAATACCGATTATAGTAATATACAGAATACAGATATAGTATATATAGAATACAGATATAGTGTATATAGAATTCAGATATAGTATATATAGAATACCGAAATAGTATATACAGAATACAGATTAGTATATATAGAATACAGATTTAGTATATATAGAATTCAGATATAGTATATATAGAATACCGATATAGTATATACAGAATACAGATATAGTATATATAGAATACAGATATAGTATATATAGAATTCAGAATATAGTATATAGAATACCGATATAGTATATACAGAATACAGATATAGTATATATAGAATACAGATTTAGTAATTATAGAATACAGCTATGTATATATAGAAACCGATATAGTATATACAGAATACAGATATAGTATATATAGAATACAGATTTAGTATATATGGAATTCAGAATATAGTATATATAGAATACCGATATAGTATATACAGAATATAGATATAGTATATATAGAATACAGATATAGTATATAATAGAATTCAGATATAGTCATATATAGAATACCGATATAGTATATACAGAATACAGATATAGTATATATAGAATACAGCTATAGTATATATAGAATACAGCTATAGTATATATAGAATACAGATATAGTATAATATAGAATACAGATATTAATATATATAGAATACAGATATAGTATATATGAATAGAGTGCTAGTATAATAGAATACAGCATAGTATATATATAGAATACAGATATAGTATATATAGAATACAGATAAGTATATATAGAATACAGATTAGTATATATAGAATTCAGATTTAGTATATATAGAATACAGAGTATAGTATATTAGGAATACAGATATAGTATATATGGAATACAGATATAGTATATATTGAATTCAAGATTAGTATATATAGAATACAGATATAGTATATATAGAATACAGATATAGTATATATAGAATACAGATATAGTATATATAGAATACAGATATAGTATATATAGAATTCAGATTTAGCATATATAGAATACAGATATAGTATATATAGAATACAGATATAGTATATAATAGAATACAGATATAGTATATATAGAATACAGATATAGTATATATAGAATACAGATAAGTCAATATACAGATACAGAATATAGATATATAATACAGATATAGTAATAATAGAATACAGATATAGTATATATAGAATACAGATATAGTATATATAGAATACAGATATAGTATATATAGAATACAGATATAGTATATATAGAATACAGATATAAGTATAATACAGAATACAGAATATAGTATATATAGAATACAGATATAGTATAATAAATACAGATATAGTATATATAGAATACGATATGTACATGAATACAGATATATTAGAATACAGATATAGTATATATAGAATACAGATATAGTATATATTAGAATACAGATATAGTATATATTAGAATACCGATATTTTAAGACCGACGCTGGAGATAGAAAGCAGTACAGTGAACATTTATTTACACAGACATGGAACAGGAAGACGGGACAGGAAAATGGACAAGGACAGGACCGACAGGACGGGACAGGAATGGAAACAGGACAGGCGGACATGAGGCAGCCAGGCATGGAACAGGACAAGGGAACAGGACAATGGAACAGGACAGGGACAGAGACATGAACAGGAACAGGGAACAAGGACATGGAACAGGGACAGGGACAGGACATGGAAACGAGGGAAGCATGGCAGCAACATGGAACATGGACACGGGGAGACAGGACATTGGAACAGGACAGGGACAGGACAATGGAACAGGACAGGGACACGGACATGGAACAGCAGGACAACAGGAACGACAGAGGACAGGAGACATGGACAGGGACAGCGTCAGAACCCGGTAAAATACTAATGAACATACGACAATTAAGCTGAAGCATGGTAACAGACAGATATAGGAGGAAAGTAACACAGGTGATTGAGTCCAGTGAGTGCGATGAAATCGCTGATGCAGACGTGACGAGGGAAGCAGGAGTGCGTAATGAAGGACAGCCTGGCGCAGCAATCGAGCGCCAGCGGGGAAAGAGCGGGAGCCAGGCCGTGACAGATATAAGTTATATATAAGATTATAGTATATTGGAGTATATACTGAATACGATATGATGATAATTGATATAAGATATTATATTCAAGAATACAGATATAACTATATATAGAATATAATAATACGTATATATAGAATTACCGATAGTAGTATATATAGGAATACAGAATATAGATAATAAATATTAAGATATAGTTATATTGAATACAGATACTAGTATATATTGAATACAGTATAGTATATATTGAACTACACAGATATAGTATATAATAGAATACAATATAGTAATATATTGAAATACAGATATAGTATATATAGGAATATAGATATGAGTATATATTGAATACAAGATATAGTATATATGAATACAGATATAGTACTATAGACGTCATATATCAGCATTAGTTAAACAGGATAGCACTTGACTTAAGGATACAGTATATACATATAGAAATGAGTAAATGAACAGTGGTGCAAACATTACTTTAAAAGTTTTTTTTAAATGTCTAAACACAGGCTTCCAGGGAGGGCAACTTCCGGGAGCTTTCACCATGTTCATTGAAATGTACATCTGTGTGTCGTCCGCATAGCAGAAATGACCCTTGTGTTGCCCAACGGAAACACCCTCCCGGCCAACGCCTCTCCCCCTCGTGACCTACTTGTTTTTGTGTATACTGACATAGAGGCACACCATAGACTACATGTTCATGTTTTTCAAAGTACGTCAATTGTCTGATTATTTTGTCTGCAATGTCTTTTTCGTTATGTGTCGGAGCCCTCTCTTCCTCTCTCCTCTCAACCCTCTGTCCTCTACCCTCTACCCCTCTCCTCCTACCCTCTCTCCTCTCTCCTCTCTCGTCTAACCCTCTCTCCTCTCTCCTCCTAACCCTCTCTCCTCTCTCCCAACCCTCTCTCCTCTCTCCTTCCTAACCCTCTTCCTCCTAACCCTCTCTCCTCTCTCTCCTAACCCTCCTTCCTCCTCTCTCTCTCCTCAAACCCTCTCTCCTCTCTCTCCTAACCCTCTTCTCTCTCCTTCTAACCCTCCCTCTCCTCTCCTTTTTCTAACCTCTCTCCTCTCTGCCTTCTAACCCTCTCTCCTCTCTCCTCTAACCCTCTCTCCTCCTAACCCTTCTCCCTCTCTCCTCACTAACACCTCTTCCTCCCTCTCCTCTTCCTCCGCAACTGCTGCTCCTCCTAAACTCCTCTCTCCTCTCTCACCCCACCGCTGTTCCTCGTCTACTCCTCTCTTCTCTGAAACCCTAACCCTCCCTCCTCCTTAACCCTCGTCTCTCCTAACCCTCTCTCTTCTCTCTCTGTCCCTAACCCTCCTTTCTCGCTCTAACCCTCCTCTTCCTCTCCTCCTAACCCCTCCCTTTCTAACGCCTCTTCCTCTCTCTCTCACCATCTCTCCTCCTGACCTCCTCCTCTCTCCTCCCTAATGG
>NC_036873.1:7648997-7649749 GCF_002910315.2 Salvelinus sp. IW2-2015 | reverse complement strand
CCTAACCCTCTCTCCTCTCTCCTCTAACCTCTGTCCTCCTAACCTCTCTCCTCTCTCCTCCTAACCTCCTCCTGCTCCCTCTTCCTAACCCTCTCTCTCTCTCTCCTCTAACCCTCTGTCCTCCTAACCCTCTCTCCTCTCTCCTTCCTAACCCTCTCCTCCTAACCCTCTCTCCTCTCTCCTCCTAACCCTCTCTCCTCTCTCCTCCTAAACCCTCTGTCCTCTAACCCTCTCTCCTCTCTCCTTCTAACCCTCTCTCCTTTTCTCTGCTACACCATCATATATACTGTCTATATACACCATCATATATACTGTCTATACACACCATCATATATACTGTATATACACACCATCATGTATGCACCATCATATATAATGTCTATACACACAATCATACTATATACACCATCATATTTACTGTCTATATACACCATCATGTATATTGTCTATACAAAACCTAAGGTACGCACCATCATATATAATGTCTGTACACACCATCATATATACTGTCTATACACACCATCATATATAATGTCTATAAACACCATCATATAGACTGTCTATACACACCATCATATATACTGTCTATAGACACCATCATATATACTGTCTATATACACCATCATATATACACCATCATATATACTGTCTATATACACCATGATAAATACACCATCACATATACTGTATATATACACCATCACATATACTCTCTATACACACCATCACATATACTGTCTATACACACCATC
>NC_036873.1:7633090-7648481 GCF_002910315.2 Salvelinus sp. IW2-2015 | reverse complement strand
GAAAATAAACACCCCATCACATATACCTGATATATACACCATCCCATTATACTCTCTATACCACCATCAATATACTGTCTATACACACCATCATATATACACCATTCATATATACTGCTATATTAACAACATCATATATACTGTCTATACACACCATCATGTATACTGTCTATACACACCATCACATATACTGTCTATACACACCATCATATATACTGTCTATACACACCATCAAATATACTGTCTATACACACCATCATATATACTGTCTATATACACCATCAAATATACTGTCTATACACACCATCAAATATACTGTCTATACAAAGCACCGCAGCTGCCGAGGAGAGCCCCCAATGACAACGTGGGATACACACTCACAGTCTCCACTGAGGATGGATGTAAGTCATTCAAACGTGTTAACCCTTGCAAGGCTGCCGGCCCAGACGGAACCCCTAGCCATGCCCTCAGAGCATCTGCAGACCAGCTGGCTGTTATTCTCGAACATCTCTCCCAGGCCGCTATACCCACCTACATCAAGATGTCCACTATCATCCCCCTGCCCAAGAAAGGGAAAGTAATTGAACTGAATGACTACCGACCCGTAACACTCACTCCCATCATCATGAAGTGCTTTGAGAGGCTAGTCAAAGACCACATCACCTCCTCCCTCCCCGACCCACTCGACCCTCACCAATTCGCCTCCCGCCCTGACAGATTCACAGACGACACAATCGCCATTACACTGCACACTGCCCTCACCCACCTGGACAAGAGTTATGCATATGTGAGGCTGATGTTCATCGACTACAGCTCAGCCTTCATTACCATAGTGCCCTAGAAGCTCATTACAAAGTTCACAGCCCTGGGTCTTAACTCCTCCCTATGCAACTGGTTCCTGGACTTCCTGTCGGGGTGCTCCCAGGTGGTGAAGGTAGTCAACATTACCTCTTCGACACTGATTCTCAACACGGGGGCCCAACACGGGTGCGTCCTCAGTCCCCTCCTGTATTCCCTGTTTTACCATAACTGCGTGGCCTCACACAGTTCAAACTCCATCATCAAGTTCGCTGAGGACAAAGGATTTACTTCTGATACCGGACCAGGCCCAAATCCCCGTCATTTGCATGACGTACCATCCGTTCCATTGGCCAACGTGCAATCATTGGAGAATAAACAGGATTAGCTCCGTTTGAGACTATCCTACCAACCGGACATTAAAAACTGTAATATATTTTGTTTCACGGAGTTGTGGCTGAACGACGACATGGATAACATACAGTTGGCTTGGTGTTCCGTGCATCTGCAAGACGACACAGCTGCCTCCGGTAAGACAAGCGGTGGTGGTCTGTGTCTATTTGTCAATAACAGCTGGTGCGCGAAATCTAATATTATTGAGGAAGTCTCAAGGTTTTGCTCGCCTGAGGTAGAGTATCTCATGATAAGCTGTAGACCACACTATTTACCAAGTGACCTTTCATCTATATTTTTCGTAGCTTTCTATCTACCACCACAAACAGATGTTGGCACTAAAACTGCACTCAACGAGCTGTAAGGCCATAAGCAAACAAGAAAATGCTCATCCAGAGGCAGTGCTCCTAGCGACCGGGGACTTTAATGCAGGGAAACTTAAATCCATTTTATATCATGTCTACCAGTATGTTAAATGTGCAACCAGAGGGAAAAAACTCAAGATCACATTTACTCCACACACAGAGACAAGTACAAAAATCTCCCTCGCCCTCCATTTGGCAAATCTGACCATAATTATATCCTCCTGATTCCTGCTTACAAGCAAAAACTAAAGCAGGAAGTACCAGTGACTCGCTCAATACGGAAGGGGTCAGATGACGTGGATGCTAAGCTACAGGACTGTTTTGTTGCTCAGACTGGAATATGTTACGMGATTCATCCCATGGCATCGAGGAGTACACCACCTCAGTCACCGGCTTCATCAATAAGTGCCTCAATGATGTCGTCCCCACAGTGACCGTACGTACATACCCCAACCAGAAGCCATGGATTACAGGCAACATCCGCACTGAGCTAGGGTAGCGCTGCCGCTTTCAAGGAGCGGGACACTAATCCAGAATCCATAAGAAATCCCTCTACGCCCTCCGATGACCCGGCAAAGCGTCAATACAGGACTAAGATTGAATCCTACTCCCACTCTTCAGATGTGGCAGGGCTTGCAAACTATTGCGGACTACAAGGGAAGCCCAGCCGCGAGAAGCCCAGTGACACAAGCCGACCAGATGAGCATAAATAACTTATATGCGTGATTCGTTGCAAATAACACTGAAGTATGTATGAGAGCACCGGTTGTTCCGGATGACTGTGTGATCACGCTGTCCATAGCCGATTTGAGTAAGACCTTCAAACAGTTCCACATTGGATTACCAGGATGTATACTCAGAGCGTGCGCTGACCAACTGGCAAGTGTCTTCACTGATATTTTCAACCTGTCCCTGACCAAGTCCGTAATACCTACATGTTTCAAGCAGACCACCATAGTCCCTGTGCCCAAAAACACCAAGGTATCCTGCCTAAATGACTACCGACCCATAGCACTCACAAGTGGAGCCATGAAGTGCTTTGAAAGGCTGGTCATGGCTCACATCAACACCATCATCCCAGAAACCATAGACCCATTCCAATTTGCATACCGCCCCAACAGATCCACAGATTCCGCAATCTCTACTGCACTCCACACTGCCCTTTCCTACCTGGACAAAAGGAACACCTATGTGAGAATGCTATTCATTGACTCCAGCTCAGCGTTCAATACCATAGTGCCCTCAAAGCGCATTACTAAGCTAAGGAACTTGGGACTAAACACCTCCCTCTGCAACTGGTTCCTGGACTTCCTGACGGGCCGCCCCCAGGTGGTAAGGGTAGGTAACAACACATCTGCCACGCTGAACGTCAACACGGGGGTCCCTCAGTGGTGCGTGCTCAGTCCCCTCCTTTACTCCCAGTTCATCCATGACTGCGTGGCCAAGGATGACTCCAACACCATCATTAAGTTTGCAGASGACACAACAGTGGTAGGCCTGATCACTGACAACAATGAGACAGCCTATAGGGAGCCTATAGGGAGGACGTCAGAGAGCTGGCAGTGTGGTGCCATGACAACAACCTCTCCTTCAAATTCATCAAGACAAATGAGATGATCGGGGACTACAGGAAAAGGTGGGCCAAGCACGCCCTCATTGTCATTGTCACCACATCACCAACAAACTATCATGGTCCAAACAAACCCAGACAGTTGTGAAGAGGGCAAGACAACGCCTATTCCCCCTCAGGAGACTAAAAAGATTTGACATGGGTACTCAAAAGTTATACAGCTGCACCATTGAGAGCATCTTGACTGGTTGCATCACCACCTGGCATGGCAACTGCTCGGCCTCCGACCACAAGATGCTACAGAGGGTAGTGCATACTGCCCAGTACATCACTGGGGCCAAGCTTCCTGCCATCCAGGACCTCCATATCAGGCGCTGTCAGAGGAAGGCCCTAGAAATGTATTCACTCATCATTATGGATGACAATACCCTCAAATTAAAGCTGACTGTCTGCACTTTAAACTCAGTCATTGTATCATTTCAAATCCAAAGTGCTGGAGCACAGAGCCAATACAACAAACAGTTTGTCCCAATGCTGTTGGAGCTACTGTATATTTATACTGCAGACTCGTGTTTCTTCATTTCTTTTCTTTTTGGATTATGTGTGTATTGTTTTGTATTGCTAGGTATTATTACTGCACTGTTGGAGCTAMAAACACAAGCATTTTGCTGCACCTGCGATAGCATCTGAACATCTGTGTACGTTACCAATAAACTTTCATCTGAGTTATTGGGACATGTTGATTCCAAATGTTTTGGTTTTTCAACCTTGAGTTACCCTGCCTAAGATCTGGAGACTCGTGTTAGCTTCACCAGCTAAATATTCAGCTTTAGCTTAGTGGGCGAATGCTGTCTTGAGTTACCCTGCCTAAGATCTGGAGACTCGTGTTAGCTTCACCAGCTAAATATTCAGCTTTAGCTTAGTGGGCGAATGCTGTCTTGAGTTACTCTGACAACACAATGTTTGAGAATGCATGACGATGGTAAAGTGTGTTTTCTCTGAGAAGTGGTTTTCTATCTCCGTTAGTCTCTGTTAAAACGTTGATATGTAGCATTCCATTCCTGCAACAAATCAGATTAGGACAGCTAGTTAACAGACAGAAGCTGCTCTGAGAGGAGAAGGAATCTAACAGGGCTAACGAGGAGCTATAGCTGGGAGGGATGGGAGTTATTCTGGAAAGATCCTGAGACATTCACACACCTAATCTAATGGGCTGACCAGAGTTGAGGAGTACTGTGGGAGACTGAACTGGGTTGGATTGAACTGGATTGTCACTGACATGTGATATGAGAGGACTATCACGTGACTATGAGGGATTATGAGCGTACTATGAGGGACTAAATGGAATATGAGAGGACTATTTTTTATTTTTTTTATTTTACCTTTATTTAATCAGCAAGTCATTTAAGAACAATTTCTTATTTTCAATGACGGCCTAGGAACAGTGGGTTAACTGCCTTGTTCAGGGGCAGAACGACAGATTTTTACCTTGTCAGCTCAGAGATTCAATCTTGTAACCTTTRGGTTACTAGTCCAACGCTCTAACCACTAGGCTACCTGCCTCTAACCACTAGGCTACGCTGCCGCCCCATGAGGGGATTATGAAGGGACTATGAGAGGACTATGAGTGGCTATGAGAGGACTATGAGGGGACTATGAGGGGACTATGGGAGGACTATGAGAGGGACTATGAGAGGACTATAAGAGGACTATGAGAGGGCTATGAGAGGGCTAAGAGGGGAATATGAGAGGGACTATGAAGGGACTAGACTATGAGGCTATGAGAGGGACTATGAGGGGACTATGAGGGACTATGGGAGGACTATGAGAGGACTATGAGAGGACTATAGAGGACTATGAGGAGGGCTATGAGAGGGCTAAGAGGGGAATATGAGAGGGGACTATGAGAGAGGACTATGAGAGGACTATGAGAGGACTATGAGGGGACTATAAGAGGACTATGAGAGGACTATGAGGAGGGCTATGAGGGGACTATAAGAAGGACTATGAGGGGACTATGAGAGGACTATGAGAGGACTATGAGGGGACTATGAGGGACTATGAGAGGACTATGAGGGGACTATGAGAGACTTGAGAGGACTATGAGAGGACTATGAGGGACTATGAGGGAATATGAGAGGACTTGAGGACTATAAGGACTATGAGAGGACTATGAGGGACTATGAGGGACTATGAGGACTATGAGAGGACTATGAGAGGACTATGAGAGGGGACTATATGGGACTATCAGAGGACTATGCGGGACTAGGAGGACTATCAGAGGACTACGAGAGACTATCAGAGGACTACGAGGGACTATCAGAAGACTGTGAGCTACTATGGGAGGACTATGAGGGATTATGAGTTGGCTATGAGAGTCAAATATTCTCAGAGGCCGGTCATCCAGACTCCTCAATGACCTTCTGTTCTTATACAGCAGATAACCTTCAAGTAGGGGGGTCATCTTCTCCAGACAGAATGCAGTGGATGTTCTATTTAAAAACTCTCCACCCATCAGGCGTGAATGAAGAATTGTTATTGTTATCTCTGGCCCCTACTCTTACCATCATGTCTTCTGAGGAAACGTTCCATGGCATATGTATAAGCAAAATATATTATATTTCTCTCTTTGCTTTTATATATAATTTAGACCATGCATTCCATTGGACGAGGTACTGAATCAGACCATCCATTCCATTGGACGAGGTACTGAATCAGACCATCCATTCCATTGGACGAGGTACTAAATCAGACCATGCATTCCAATGGACGAGGTACTGAATCAGACCATGCATTCCATTGGCGAGGTACTGAATCAGACCATGCATTCCATTGGACGAGGACTAATCGACCATCCATTCTATTGGACGAGGTACTGAATCAGACCATCCATTCCATTGGACGAGGTACTGAATCAGACATGCATTCCATTGGACGAGGTACTGAATCAGACCATGCATTCCATTGGACGAGGTTACTGAATCAGACCATGTATTCCATTGGACAGGTACTGATCAGACCATGCATTCCATTGGACGAGGTACTGAATCAGATCATGCATGCCATTGGACGAGGTACTGAATCAGACCATGAATTCCATTGGACGAGGTACTAAATCAGACCATGCATTCCATTGGACGAGGTACTGAATCAGACCATGAATTCCATTGGACGAGGTACTGAATCAGACCATGAATTCCATTGGACGAGGTACTGAATCAGACCATGCATTCCATTGGACGAGGTACTGAATCAGACCATGCATTCCATTGACGACGGTACTGAATCAGACCATGCATTCATTGGACGAGGGTACTGAATCAGACCATGCATTCCATTGGACGAGGTACTGAATCAGACATGCATTCCATTGGACGAGGTACTGAATCAGACCATGTATTCCATTGGACGAGGTACTGAATCAGACCATGCATTCCATTGGACACAGCTCTGCCAGGGGCTGGGATCAGGAGAGACACTTAAGTGTTTTAGTACTATATCTCTTGACACAATGATGAAAATAATCATGGCCTCTAAACCTTCAAGCTGCATACTGGATCCTATTCCTACTAAACTACTGAAAGAGCTGCTTCCTGTGCTTGGCCTCCTATGTTGATAATAAACGGCTCTCTATCACCGGATGTGTACCAAACTCACTAAAAGTGGCATAATAAAGCCTCTCTTGAAAAAGCCAAACCTTGACCCGGAAAATATAAAAAACTATCGGCCTATATCGAATCTTCCATTCCTCTCAAAAAAAATTGAAAAAGCTGTTGCGCAGCAACTCACTGCATTTCCTGAAGACAAACAATGTATACGAAATGCTTCAGTCTGGTTTTAGACCCATCATAGCACTGAGACTGCACTTGTGAAGGTGGTAAATGACCTTTAATGGCGTCAGACCGAGGCTCTGCATCTGCCTCGTGCTACTAGACCTTATTGCTGCCTTTGACACCACGATCACCACATTCTTTTGGAGAGACTGGAAACCCAAATTGGTCTACACGGACAAGTTCTGGCCTGGTTTAGATCTTACCTGTCGGAAAGATATCAGTTTGTCTCTGTGAATGGTTTGTCCTCTGACAAATCAACTGTACATTTCGGTGTTCCACAAGGTTCCGTTTTAGGACCACTATTGTTTCACTAATATTTTACCTCTTGGGGATGTTATTCGAAAACCATAATGTTAACTTCACTGCTATGCGGATGACCCACAGCTGTACATTTCAATGAAACATGGTAAGCCCCAAAATTAACCTCGCTAGAAGCCTGTGTTTCAGACATAAGGAAGTGGATGGCTGCAAACGTTCTACTTTTAAACTCGGACAAAAAAGAGATGCTTGTTCTAGGTCCCAAGAAACAAAGAGATCTTCTGTTAAATCTGACAATTAATCTTGATGGTTGTAAAGTCGTCTCAAATAAAACTGTGAAGGACCTCGCGTTACTCTTGACCCTGATCTCTCTTTTGACGAACATATCAAGACTGTTTCAAGGACACTTTTTTCCATCTACGTAACATTGCAAAAAGCCGAAATTTTCTGTTCCAAAAATGATGCAGAAAAATTAATCCATGCATTTGTTACTTCTAGGTTAGACTACTGCAATGCTCTACTTTCCGGCTACCCGGATAAGAGCACTAAATAAACTTCAGTTAGTGCTAAATACGGCTGCTAGAATCCTGACTAGAACCAAGAAATTTGATCATATTACTCCAGTGCTAGCTTCCCTACACTGGCTTCCTGTTTAGGCAAGGGCTGATTTCAAGGTTTTACTGTTAACCTATAAAGCGTTACATGGGCTTGCTCCTACCTATCTTTCCGAGTTGGTCCTGCCGTACATACCTATACGTACGCTACGGTCACAAGACGCAGGCCTCCTAATTGTCCCTAGAATTTCTAAGCAAACAGCGGGAGGCAGGGCTTTCTCCTATAGAATCTCCATTTATATGGAACGGTCTGCCTACCCATGTGAGAGACGCAGACTCGGTCTCAACCTTTAAGTCTTTACTGAAGACTTATCTCTTCAGTAGGTCATATGATTGAGTGTAGTCTGGCCCAGGAGTGTGAAGGTGACGGAAAGGCTCTGGAGCAACGAACCGCCCTTGCTGTCTCTGCCTGGCCGGTTCCCCTCTCTCCACTGGGATTCTCTGCCTCTAACCCTATTACAGGGGCTGAGTCACTGGCTTACTGGTGCTCTTTCATGCCGTCCCTGGGAGGGGTGCGTCACTTGAGTGGGTGAGTTATACTGACGTGATCTTCTGCTTGGGTTGGCGCCCCCCCTTGGTTTGTGCTGTGGTGGAGATCTTTGTGGCTATACTCGGCCTTGTCTCAGATTGTAAGTTGGTGGTTGAAGATATCCCTCTAGTGGTGTGGGGGCTGTGCTTTGGCAAAGTGGGTGGGGTTTATATCCTTCCTGTTTGGCCCTGTCCGGGGGTTTCTTCTGATGGGGCCACAGTGTCTCCTGACCCCTCCTGTCTCAGCCTCCAGTATTTATGCTGCAGTAGTTTATGTGTCGAGGGGCTAGGGTCAGTTGGTTATACTGGAGTACTGCTCCTATCTTATCCAGTGTCCTGTGTGAATTTAAGTATGCTCTCTCTAATTTCTCGTTCTCTCTTTCTTTCTCTCTCTCGAGAACCTGAGCCCTAGGACCATACGTCACGGCAAACCGGGCATGATGACTCCTTGCTGTCCCCAGTCCGCTGCCTGCTGCTATTCCAGTTTCAACTGTTCTGCCTGCGGTTATGGAACCCCTACTGTCCCAGACCTGCTGTTTTCAACTCTTAATGATCGCTATGAGACCAACTGACATTTATTCCTGATTATTATTGACCATGTGTCACACACACATCTTACACCAACACAACAACACACCAAACACACCACACACAACACACAACACACACACACACACACACACCAACACACCACCAACACCACACACACACAATCCAAAACACATAAAAAAATGAATCCACCCTATTTTCGCACAACAGACATCCATCTGCACACTCTTCTGGCGTACAATAAGACACACAAAGTTACCTCTCAGATCAACCACATTCTCTCTTCTTTCGCTCCACATTCTCGGAGACCTGAGCCGGTGAAACAAAGCTGAAAAACCAACAAAAATTAGGACATAAACAGACTTAGACACAGCCGAACAAACTAAAGTTACGGGCCAGAACCATAATAAAGCCCAACAAAATGACAGACCATATGGCTCCCCAGTCCACCTCCAGGACCAGCAAATATGCCAAACCACCCAACCAGAATACATTCCTGACCCACCACCCATCAATTCCTCCCCACGTCCCCTGGACAGACACCATCATCAGACAAGCCCACTGTGACTCCACGCCACGCTCCACAGCGCCTACAAGACCGTCCAACGCTAATGAACCAAACGCACGTCGGCACCCGAACCCCAAATTGTCCACAGAGCACCCTGCATTACTTATCTCCCAAACACCAACACATCACAAACAAATTCCAAGAACACAAAGCAATATACACAACATTTGAACATAAGTACGGCTTGAAAAGTCACAACTGGAAAATCGCCACGCCTATTCCATGATTATACACAAAACCAACTTATAATTAGCCGCTACACAATGATGTGACTTGGTCAATAAAAAACCCTTATAACATGAACATTTTAACATACTCATTAGGACAACCAATAGTCTGAGGTAATCATAATCTCCACACACCGGATCTCAGCTGCAAGCCGCATACATCCAAAACCACAGAAAGCCATAAACCACAAATACACAACAAACGGAAGAGACTGGCCACCCTCAAGCGTTCCTCCTCTAGGATTCAATTGCTTCCTCAGTTCCGAGAAAAACAGCGACTTTCTAGGGAGTTTTCCTAGCCACCGCCCCCCCACACCTTCTTCACACCTGCATTGCTTGCTGGATTGAGAGGTTTTAGCTGGTTTCTGTACAGCACTGCGAGATATATAGTCTGCAATGTTACGAAAGGCGCATGTCTATAAAAATAAACACTATGATTGATGAGTGAATGTAATTGAGAACGTAGCCGAGTAATCCGGTACTTACACTCGACTTAAATCGCTTCCATTTTAGACGATAAGGATGTAGCTAATCAGAGACCATGGCATTCCATTGGAGACGAGGCCACCTACACCAAGAACGAGTACTGCTGACCCTGCATGTCCATTGGTAACTGATACATAAACCAGTAACTTTAGAATTCAGACCATGCATTCCTAGTCTAGGCGACGACCAAAAATTGGTACTGAATCAGGACCAGTATTTCCATTGGACGAGGTGGTACTGATCAGACCATGCATTCCATTGGACGAGAACTCCAAATGCAGGATACTGAATCAGACCTATGGCATTTTCCAAGGTTGGACGAGTCAAAAATGGATAATAGACCTAATAGACATTCCAATTGGACAGAACTCCAGAAGAAGGACTGGGTATTTGAAAGTCAGGACCATGCATTATCCATTGTGACATAAGCGCTACATATGCATTCATAGATGTTCTGATGTATTGTCATAAGTTGCTCGATCATGTGACATGATGTAATTTATCTGAAATATAGAAAGACAGGTGTTGTGTCCAACGATATTCCCACTGAGTTTTTAAACTTGTATTTATTTGCACTTTCTTGTATACAATAATTACTATTATCTTGTTCAACCTCACACATATTCTATTTTGCATTCAAGTCCTCAATCCTAGTTTTGAATGTATTCTTATTTCAGACCACGCATAGTGATACCATCTCTTCCAGGGGGTCATCCCAGGGGTCATACCCCAGTTCAACTGCATGATAAAGGAAACCCCAGATCGCAACGCTTCCCACCTTCTCCGTCCGCAAATATGTTACGTCCTCCTGTACCCTCGCATATGTGTTTATGCTCCCTGAGCACCACCACGCTCGCGATACTCTCAGATGACTCCCGCAACCCGTGCTGGGTCAAACTGTGTCATTTCAATCGTTTTGCGTCTGACAAAGTGGGGCAAGCTCTTGTACGTATGAGTATAGACATAATCATTCCTAGCAGCGCGGAGGGGTTTGCAAGGGGAATCTTTACAAGAGGTTGGGATGACTTTGATCAGCGACAGTGAGAGAAGCTAAGGCACATGCAAAGAAAGTTTAGACAAGTTCAGCTACAGTCGTAGTGTATATAGTGTTAGAGCTGCTGTGTCCACAAACTGAACCAGAAAATATAAGGCCAAGATGGCTGTAAAACAGAAGCAATGGCAACATGAGGTCCAGACTCAAAGAGCGGAAGGAAGAAAGTAGAGATGAAAGTTATTGTTAAGATATCTTCCCATGGTTACGGGGACTAAATATATATAAAGTATCACGTACAGCCCAAGAATGATGAGCGAAGAAAGAAAGAAAGGAAAGAGAAGGAAGAGAGGGAGAGAGAGAGAGAGAGGTAACAATAAGCGAGACTGTTCCTGATGTATCAGTGCCCAGGTAGGAAGACATGAGCGGAGAGAGAGAGAGAGAGAGGGAAAAGTTAAGAAGTAGTAACAGTGATGATGGACAGAGAACGGTAGGAGGATGTTCCTGATGTAGACAGACTCAGGGAAATGAGGGGGAGCCGCAGCGGAGGAGAAGGGAGAGAGGTAGACAGAGAATAAGGAAGAGGGCTGTTCGTGGAGAGTGTCAGTGCACGCGCAATGAGGTGAGGCAGAGGAGAGAACGAGAGGCAAGAGAGAAGAAGGAGAGGGTAACAGGGATAAGGAAGATCTCGCTTCCCTGAGTGTCGCCAGCCCGACATGTATTAGGCGAGGGCTCGTCCCAGAGCAGGGCCCGTTAACAGTAAGAGACGCTCTTGCCTGCCTGTTAAGCCAATACGGGACAGGAGGCAGTTAGAGGTAACAGATAAGAGCCCTTCATACCTGAAATGTACTCAGGTCCGCACCACTGGTCGTACTCATAAGCCATACCGGAGATATAGAGGGTAGTACAGACTCAGGAGAGCACTCTTCCTGCATGCCACAGCCCAATGTGGGTGGGGCAAGACTAACCTGTGGAATATGGAAGTGCCCATTCCGCAGAGCAAGGCCGGAGTGGTACTGGCCCCAGGCAGTCCGGAGGGTGAACCGCAGCCAATAAAGAATGGCAGAGACTCACTTACCAGCTGTATCCTGTCGGGCCCAATGGGCGGGGTAACAGATAAGAGACTCTTCCTGATGTACAGCCCAATGAGTGTGCAGCTAAGAGTGCACGAGGATGGAATAATTACAGATTAAGGTGTGTTCTCCACGGTTGGGGAACACTAGTATACAGGCGGCCCGGGCACCAACCCAATGGGTACTGAAGCTGTGGAGGTCTCAGAGCGCAGGCGAGTAGTACGGGCGGAGAGATTAAGGAGGACTGTTTCCTTGGTGGTATACAGGCCAAGTGGACGCCGCGGTGCAGGCAGTTAGACAGTTTAACGAGCACTTACTTTGCCCGAAAGTGCCTTCAAAATCGCTAGGCACAGGCTGCCTCCGATACCATGTAAGTGAATTCCCAAAGGAGCTCAGAAGCTGGGGCACTGGGTCAAAGGTAAGCGAGATAAGGTACTGTTCCTAGTGAAACAGTGTGTATGCAGAACGCCGATTTGCGGATTGAAAACGACTCAGAACAGAGACACAGAAGAGCTGGAGGGGGACAAAGGTAACACAGAATATATCAAGAACGGAGAGGACGGCTGATATATCGACGTGTGATGTTAAGTGCAGGACACACAAAACTGTCAACATTGAGCACAGTCATGAAGACGAGGAGGATAAACACACAGAACAGAGACAGTCATAAGAGATAGGGATAAAACAATCAGAACAGAGACAGCAAAGAGCTGGAGGGATAAAAAATCAAACAGAGACAGTCATAAGGAGAGGATAAAGGGCATAAACTGTGCTGAACAAAGAAGACGGTCTTCCTGAGTACTTGTAACGCGGATCACCAATGAATGGCAGGGAATAAAACACATTTCAGAAACAGAGACAGTCAGAAGAGTGGAGGATAAAACACATCAGACAGAGACAGTCATAAGAGATGAGGGGGGCGAGAAAACACACAGAACAGAGACAGTCATTACGAGAGGAGGAAAAAAAACAAGCAGACAGAGACAGTCAGACGAGAGGAGGGATAAAAAACACGCAGAACAAGACAGCAGAAGGATGAGGGAGGATGAAAACACGACAAACAGAGACAGCATAAGAAGGAGGGGATGAAACCAACAGAGATAAAAAGCATGAAGACTAGGTTACTGAAGAATGTTGATGGACAAGCCTCAAAATGACACACAGGAACTGAGAGGCAGGGCAGTAAGAGATGAGGGGTAATAACAACACGATAAATGCAGGAGACTCAGTAGACTAGAGGCAGTATAGACAGGAGAGGAGGACACCAATGTGATGAGCAACAAGGGTCTAAAGCAGAATACAAGAGCCGCACTGTCGAGTAGATGCGCTGGAGATGGTGGACAAGACAACTCCCCAGAAATCAGAGTGTGACAGGCAATTAAGAGATGGAGGGGAGAAACACGCAAAACGAGACAGCATAAGCGGGAGGGATAAGACACAGTGAGAACAGAGCAGGTGCAGAAAGGGAGGAGTAAGACACATGCGAACAGAACAGGAGAAGGGAAACATGGATAAGAGAGGCTAGTATACCTGCAATTAAGAGACCCCAGTCTGAGAAAGATGATGTCGGAGGGACTAAACAATCGACAGAGACAGGCAGAAGGTAGGATACAAGGAGTAAAGAAAACACGAGATCCTCATGATCTCCGACTGAATCAGTCAGCACGGAGTGCACCGTCCCAAGAACTGAGAATGAGCGTATAGAGCGGGAGGGATAAAACACAGCAGAACAGAGGCAGTGCAAAGAGCGGAGGAGGAACACATGCAGAAGGAGAGTAACAGACTAGAACAGAGAACAGTGAGCCTGGTTGACGCGTAGGAAATAAGTAACACAGTCAGAACAGAGACATCAGAACGAGAGCGGCCCAGGGAGATTAGAAGACACACAATGCAGAACAGAGACAGTCAGAAGAGAGGGGACAAAACCACACAAACAGACCTAGTAAGTACAATAGTAGCTGTAAAGGAGAAAACACTCAGTGAGACAGCTAGGATCGTCATAACTGGAAGATTGTACAATGGGAGTAAAACACATCACCCACAAGTGGAAAGCTAAGGCAGGAGGGATAAAGACAAGCAGAGACAGACAGTCATAAAGATGGAAGCGAGGGGGAGAAAAACACTCAGAAACAGAAACAGTATAAGGATGGAGAGGAGAAAGACACATCAGACAGACGTAAGAGCGTGGAGGTAAAAACACATCAGAAAGAGACAGTGGCAAAGGAGGTAACAGATAAGAAGAGAACACTAGTCTACGCAGAACCTGAGACTGAGTGTCACATGATGAGCTCGCGCGAGATAGGGTGGGTTAGAAAACACTCAAGGCACAGAGACAGTCATAAGGAGATGGAGTAGATAAAACACATCAGAACAGAGACGTAAAGAGCGGAGGGACAAACACACAGACAAGACATCATGAAGAGCGGGGAGGGAAAAAACAAGAACAGGACGTCCATAAGAGATGGAGGAAAAACACATGCAAGAACAGAACAGGCACGAGAGTGAGATAAAACACAGCAGAACAGAGACAGTGAGTAAGAGCGAGGAGAAAACACATCAGAACAGAGACAGTCAGAGAGCGGGAGGGAAACACATCAGAACAGAGGACAGTAAAGAGCTGAGGAGGATAAAGCACATCAAACAGAGACAGTCATACGAGAGTGGGAGGGAGAAACACATGCAGAACAGAGACAGGTCAGAGAGCTGGATGGATAAAAACACATCAGAACAGACAGTCATAGAGAAGAGTGGGTAAAACACCAGAACAGGAAGACAGTCAAAGGATGGAGGAGGATGTTAAAAACACATCAGAACAGAGACAATAATAAGGAGGGAGGGATAAACACATCAAAACAGAGGGACAGTCATTAAGAGCTGGGGATAAAACACAGTCAGAACAGAGACAGTCATAAGAGATTGGAGGATAAGACCACATGTCAGAACAGAGACGTCATACGAGATGAGGATGAAAAAAAAACATCAGAACAGGAGACAAAATGATAGTAGAGGCGGAGGGATAAAACAACAGCAGAACAGGACAGTCAAAGAGGAGGAAACCACAGCAGAACAAGGACAGGAAGAAAGCGTCGGGGATAAACTCAGAACAGAGACAGTCATAAGAGTAGGAGGGATAAACCA